>NC_080029.1:78315707-78615707 GCF_030020395.1 Manis pentadactyla
AGACACACACACAATCACACACGTATATGCACTCACACTCACACCCACCCACAAACCTTCACTCTCTCAAACGCGCACACACAAACACCCGCTCATACACACTCACGCACACTAACATATACATTCTCTCACACAGCTCCTCACACACCTGCGCACTCACACACACACCATCACACCCTGTAATGCACACTCACATACACAAAGAGCTCACAAACCCACACTATCAGAATTACACACACTCACACAGACACTCACACACCTGCACACACACACAGTCGCACACACTCTGACAATCTAACACTCATATAAACACACACTCTCACACCCACTCACACACCTAGCCTAAAAGTCACGTTCTCACTCCCACTCACACACACTCACGCTCACATATACATGTTCACACACACACTCAGCCACTCGAACACAGCACCTCACACACCTACACCCACACACTCCAACACAGCATCACACAGACTCACCCACACACACTCACAGATTCACACACACTCTCACATTTTCTCACTCTTTCACACTCTCACAGACCTACACACACAGAAACACACTCCCAGACTCTCATGCAGTCACACACACTCACACTGTCACACCCACACACCCACTCACAGACTCACGTACACACACTCACACACACAACCATTAACTCTCAATCACACACTAGTGTACACACTCTCACACTCACTCCCACTCACACACCTACACTCTCACAAACACACTCATATTGCCACATTCGCTCACACACTCACACACAAACACTAAAGTATACTCACGCACGCTCTCACCCACTCACACTCACCTACAGACACCATCACACACTCACACACACTCCCATACAAAAATCACAGATGCTGTCCTGCAGACACACATGCACTCAGACACTCACACCCTGTCACACACAGAGACTCTAACACACTGTCACACACAAACGGACACATACAGAGACACACGCACATATATTCTCGTATAAGAATACCATGAAAAAACACACACTGTCTTGCACACTCACAAATACACACACACTCACACACCTACACACAGTCAAACTCACACACTATCATAGGGGCTCACGTGCACTCACACATACGCAGTCACACACACACACACCTACACCCACAGACACCACCAAATGCACTCAGTTTCACACGCACTCATACACACTCAATCTGCCACACAATCTCACACACTTACACACACAGACACACCCACACACACTCACAGACTCACATGGAATCACACACACTCACACTGTCACAAACTAACACACCTACACACACAGACTCACTTATGCACACACACACACACACCCAATCTCACACGTACATGCACTCACACACTCACACCCACCCACAAAACTACACTCTCACAAACACACACACGCAAACACCCGCTCATATACACTCACACACACTCACATATACATGCTCACGCACAGCACCTCACAGACCTGCACACTCACATACACACACCATCACACACTCGCACACGCTCACATATAGGAAATCACACATGCACTCAAACATATACACCTACACTCACACACTCACTGACCTTGTCACACACCCTTCCACACTCACACGCACTCACACCCTGTAATGCACACTGATGTACACAAAGAGCACACCCAGTCACACTATCAGAAGTACACTCACACTCTCACACCCACTCACACACCTAGTCTCAGAATCACATTCTCACACCCGCTCATACACACACACGCTCACATATACATGCTCACACACACACTCTCAACCACTCAAACACAGCACCTCACACACCTACACCCACACACTCCAACACAGCATCATACAGAGACACAATCACACACACTCACTCACTCACCCACACTCAGATTCTCACAATCTGTCACACTCACACAACTACACACACAGACACAAACACTCACAGACTCACATGCAGTCACACACTCACACGCTCTCACACGCACACCTGCACAAACACACTCACACACACTCACACACAAACACCCTTTCAGTCACAATCTCACTCTCGTGTACACACTCACACCCTCACTCCCACTCACACACCTTCACCCTCACAAGCACACTCACACATTCACACATTCACTCACACACACTCACAGAGATACACACACAGTCTCACCCACTCTCATACTCACGTACACACCATCCAACACTCAGACACACTCATACAAAAATCTCAGACGCAGTCGTGCAGACACACTTACACTCAGACACTCACAAACCCTGTCACACACACACTCACACACTGTCACACACAACCACACACGTAGAGTCACACTCACATACACTCACTTAGTAGCACGCAATCAACAACACAAAGCCTCGCACACTCAGAAATGTCACACACACTCACACACCTACACACAGACACACTCACACGCACTGGCGCACAAACACAAGTGCACACATATTCACAGCCTCGTATAATCACTCACACACTCCCACTCACACACTCACGCCCTGTAATGCATACTGACATACACAAAGAGCACACACAATCACACTATCAGAAATACACACACACACAAACACCCTCTCACACTCAAACACACACTCATATAAACACTCACACTCTCACACCTGTTCACACACCTAGCCTCAGAAACACATTCTCGCACCCGCTCATACACACTCACGCTTACATATACATGCTCACACACACACTCTCAACCACTCAAACACAGCACCTCACACACCTACACCCACACACTCCTACACAAAATCAGACAGAGACACACACTCACACACTCACAGACTCACACACACTCACACAGGTTCTCACACTGTCACACTCACAAAACTACACACACAGACACACTCTCACACACTCACTGACTCACATGCAGTCACACACACTCACACAATGTCACACACACACCAACACACACACTCACACACACTCACACATAAAACCATTTGGTCACAGTCACACACTTGTGTACAAACTCACACACTCACTCCCACTCACAAAATTACCCTCGCAAACACAGTCACATTCACACATTCCCTCACACACTCACACACACTCACTGAAATATACTCACACACACTCACCCACTCTCACACTCATCTACACACATCCTCACACACTCTAGCACCCTCACATACAGGAGTCACAGACGCCGTTGTGCAGACACACACTCAGACACTCACACACCCTGTCACACACAGTCACTCTCACCCACTGTCACACACAAACACACACAGATACACACTCACATACATTCACATATTAGAGCGCCATCACGTACACACACTGACTTGCACACTCACAAATATCACACACACACCTACACACAGACACACAAACGCTCACACATTCCCACCCTCGTATAATCACTCACACACTCACTCTCACACACCTACAGTCTTTCAATCACACTTAACAGCTCATATACAATCGCACTCACATAGACATGCTCACACACACTCTCATGCTCTCACCAACTCACACACAGCATCTTTCTCACTTACACACACACACACACACCTTCACAGACTCCCTCACATGCACACTCTCATAGAAAATACCCGCATGCCCTCAAACAGACAGATACACTCACATATTCATACAACCTGTCACACACCATCACAGACACAGTCTCTCACTGTCACACACAGTCACACTACTACACGCAGAGACACACCCAAACACACTCCATCACATACACGTTCACACACTGTCAAACACACACACACTACTACACAAACACCATCACACACACTCTCAAACTCACACACACTCACCTGCTGTCACACTCACTCACACACACTACCAGACTCAAATGCACTCACACACACACTGACACACACCATCGCACACTTGTTTAAAACCACACAAGCTCTCAGACACACCTCTCACATTCTCACACCCTGTCACACACCCTCACGCACTCACACACACACTCACACACCTTCACACACAGACACACACTCACACGTTTTTATGCATTCAAACACACACTCTCGCTTACACTCAGACACACTCACACCCGATCACACTCACGCACAACCACACTCACATATATGCACTCACAGAGTCACACATCTGCTCACACAGTCTCACACACTGTCACATAGATATACTCACACAAACACACTATCACCCACTCACACACAGCACCGCACACACCTACACAATCTCGCACACACCATCACACTCCCACTCACACACACACTCACATAAAAATTCACACACGCAGTCAAACTCACCTAAACTCACACACAAGCACAATCTGTCACACAGACTTACACACGCTCTCACACTCACAAGCACCCTCAAATTAACACACTCACAAACACACTCACACACTGTGACACACACAAAATTTAACACACACACAGTCACCTACACTCAAACACAAACACACACTCACTCACAATCAAATCTTTTAGAAACACTCACACCCTCTCTCACCTACTCTCTCATCATCACACTCCGAAACTCCCCATTACAAACTCACACAAACTCACAGATTCACACTCAATCACACTGACACTCTCACCAACTCACACACTGCACTTCACAAACCTAAGCACACAAACACTCGCACACACCATCACACACTCACACACTGTCCCTCACGTTAGAGAAAAATTCACACACGCCCTGACACAACTACACTCACATATTCATAAAACCTGTCACAAACCCTCGCACACACTCACCCACTCGCCCACTGTCACACACCTACACACACAGTCAAACTCACCCACTATCAAAGAGGCTCACATGCACTCACACACACGCAGTCACACACACACCTACACCCCCAGACACCACCAAACGCACTCAGTCTCGCACGCACTCTTACACACTGAATCTGCCACACACTCTCACACTCCTACACACTCAGACACACCCACACATACTCACAGACTCACATGGAATCTCACACACACACACTGTCACAAACTAACACACCTACACACACAGACCCACTTATGCACACTCACACTCAGACACACACCCAATCACACACGTATATGCACTCACACACTCACACCCACCCACAAACCTTCACTCTCTCAAACGCGCACACACAAACACCCGCTCATACACACTCACGCACACTAACATATACATTCTCTCACACAGCTCCTCACACACCTGCGCACTCACACACACACCATCACACCCTGTAATGCACACTCACATACACAAAGAGCTCACAAACCCACACTATCAGAATTACACACACTCACACAGACACTCACACACCTGCACACACACACAGTCGCACACACTCTGACAATCTAACACTCATATAAACACTCACACTCTCACACCCACTCACACACCTAGCCTAAAAGTCACGTTCTCACTCCCACTCATACACACCCACGCTCACATATACATGTTCACACACACACTCAGACACTCGAACACAGCACCTCACACACCTACACCCACACACTCCAACACAGCATCACACAGACTCACCCACACACACTCACAGATTCACACACACTCTCACATTTTCTCACTCTTTCACACTCTCACAGACCTACACACACAGAAACACACTCCCAGACTCTCATGCAGTCACACACACTCACACTGTCACACCCACACACCCACTCACAGACTCACGTACACACACTCACACACACAACCATTAACTCTCAATCACACACTAGTGTACACACTCTCACACTCACTCCCACTCACATACCTACACTCTCACAAACACACTCATATTGCCACATTCGCTCACACACACACACAAACACTAAAGTATACTCACGCACGCTCTCACCCACTCACACTCACCTACAGACACCATCACACACTCACACACACTCCCATACAAAAATCACAGATGCTGTCCTGCAGACACACATGCACTCAGACACTCACACCCTGTCACACACAGAGACTCTAACACACTGTCACACACAAACGGACACATACAGAGACACACGCACATATATTCTCGTATAAGAATACCATGAAAAAACACACACTGTCTTGCACACTCACAAATACACACACACTCACACACCTACACACAGTCAAACTCACACACTATCATAGGGGCTCACATGCACTCACACACACGCAGTCACACACACACACACCTACACCCACAGACACCACCAAATGCACTCAGTTTCACACGCACTCATACACACTCAATCTGCCACACAATCTCACACACTTACACACACAGACACACCCACACACAATCACAGACTCACATGGAATCACACACACTCACACTGTCACAAACTAACACACCTACACACACAGACTCACTTATGCACACACACACACCCAATCTCACACGTACATGCACTCACACACTCACACCCACCCACAAAACTACACTCTCACAAACACACACACGCAAACACCCGCTCATATACACTCACACACACTCACATATACATGCTCACGCACAGCACCTCACAGACCTGCACACTCACATACACACACCATCACACATTCGCACACGCTCACATATAGGAAATCACACATGCACTCAAACATATACACCTACACTCACACACTCACTGACCTTGTCACACACCCTTCCACACTCACACGCACTCACACCCTGTAATGCACACTGATGTACACAAAGAGCACACACAGTCACACTATCAGAAGTACACTCACACTCTCACACCCACTCACACACCTAGTCTCAGAATCACATTCTCACACCCGCTCATACACACACACGCTCACATATACATGCTCACACACACACTCTCAACCACTCAAACACAGCACCTCACACACCTACACCCACACACTCCAACACAGCATCATACAGAGACACACTCACACACACTCACTCACTCACCCACACTCAGATTCTCACAATCTGTCACACTCACACAACTACACACACAGACACAAACACTCACAGACTCACATGCAGTCACACACTCACACGCTCTCACACGCACACCTGCACAAACACACTCACACACACTCACACACAAACACCCTTTCAGTCACAATCTCACTCTCGTGTACACACTCACACCCTCACTCCCACTCACACACCATCACCCTCACAGGCACACTCACACATTCACACATTCGCTCACACACTCATACACACTCACAGAGATACACACACAGTCTCACCCACTCTCATACTCACGTACACACCATCAAACACTCAGACACACTCATACAAAAATCTCAGACGCAGTCGTGCAGACACACTTACACTCAGACACTCACAAACCCTGTCACACACACACTCACACACTGTCACACACAACCACACACGTAGAGTCACACTCACATACACTCAGTAGCACGCAATCAACAACACAAAGCCTCGCACACTCAGAAATGTCACACACACTCACACACCTACACACAGACACACTCACACGCACTGGCGCACAAACACAAGTGCACACATATTCACAGCCTCGTATAATCACTCACACACTCCCACTCACACACTCACGCCCTGTAATGCATACTGACATACACAAAGAGCACACACAATCACACTATCAGAAATACACACACACACAAACACCCTCTCACACTCAAACACACACTCATATAAACACTCACACTCTCACACCTGTTCACACACCTAGCCTCAGAAACACATTCTCGCACCCGCTCATACACACTCACGCTTACATATACATGCTCACACACACACTCTCAACCACTCAAACACAGCACCTCACACACCTACACCCACACACTCCTACACAAAATCAGACAGAGACACACACTCACACACTCACAGACTCACACACACTCACACAGGTTCTCACACTGTCACACTCACAAAACTACACACACAGACACACTCTCACACACTCACTGACTCACATGCAGTCACACACACTCACACAATGTCACACACACACCAACACACACACTCACACACACTCACACATAAAACCATTTGGTCACAGTCACACACTTGTGTACAAACTCACACACTCACTCCCACTCACAAAATTACCCTCGCAAACACAGTCACATTCACACATTCCCTCACACACTCACACACACTCACTGAAATATACTCACACACACTCACCCACTCTCACACTCATCTACACACATCCTCACACACTCTAGCACCCTCACATACAGGAGTCACAGACGCCGTTGTGCAGACACACTTACACTCAGACACTCACACACCCTGTCACACACAGTCACTCTCACCCACTGTCACACACAAACACACACAGATACACACTCACATACATTCACATATTAGTGCGCCATCACGTACACACACTGACTTGCACACTCACAAATATCACACACACACCTACACACAGACACACACACAGACACACAAACGCTCACACATTCCCACCCTCGTATAATCACTCACACACTCACTCTCACACACCTACAGTCTTTCAATCACACTTAACAGTTCATATACAATCGCACTCACATAGACATGCTCACACACACTCTCATGCTCTCACCAACTCACACACAGCATCTTTCTCACTTACACACACACACACACACCTTCACAGACTCCCTCACATGCACACTCTCATAGAAAATACCCGCATGCCCTCAAACAGACAGATACACTCACATATTCATACAACCTGTCACACACCATCACAGACACAGTCTCTCACTGTCACACACAGTCACACTACTACACGCACAGACACACCCGAACACACTCCATCACATACACGTTCACACACTGTCAAACACACACACACTACTACACAAACACCATCACACACAGTCTCACACTCACACACACTCACCTGCTGTCACACTCACTCACACACACTACCAGACTCAAATGCACTCACACACACACTGACACACACCATCGCACACTTGTTTAAAACCACACAAGCTCTCAGACACACCTCTCACATTCTCACACCCTGTCACACACCCTCACGCACTCACACACACACTCACACACCTTCACACACAGACACACACTCACACGTTTTTATGCATTCAAACACACACTCTCGCTTACACTCAGACACACTCACACCCGATCACACTCACGCACAACCACACTCACATATATGCACTCACAGAGTCACACATCTGCTCACAGTCTCACACAGTCACATAGATATACTCACACAAACACACTATCACCCACTCACACACAGCACCGCACACACCTACACAATCTCGCACACACCATCACACTCCCACTCATACACACACTCACATAAAAATTCACACACGCAGTCAAACAAACTCACCTAAACTCACACACAAGCACAATCTGTCACACAGACTTACACACGCTCTCACACTCACAAGCACCCTCAAATTAACACACTCACAAACACACTCACACACTGTGACACACACAAAATTTAACACACACACAGTCACCTACACTCAAACACAAACACACACTCACTCACAATCAAATCTTTTAGAAACACTCAACCCTCTCTCACCTACTCTCTCATCATCACACTCCGAAACTCCCCATTACAAACTCACACAAACTCACAGATTCACACTCAATCACACTGACACTCTCACCAACTCACACACTGCACTTCACAAACCTAAGCACACAAACACTCACACACACCATCACACACTCACACACTGTCCCTCACGTTAGAGAAAAATTCACACACGCCCTGACACAACTACACTCACATATTCATAAAACCTGTCACAAACCCTCGCACACACTCACCCACTCGCCCACTGTCACACACCTACACACACAGTCAAACTCACCCACTATCAAAGAGGCTCACATGCACTCACACACACGCAGTCACACACACACCTACACCCCCAGACACCACCAAACGCACTCAGTCTCGCACGCACTCTTACACACTGAATCTGCCACACACTCTCACACTCCTACACACTCAGACACACCCACACATACTCACAGACTCACATGGAATCTCACACACACACACTGTCACAAACTAACACACCTACACACACAGACCCACTTATGCACACTCACACTCAGACACACACCCAATCACACACGTATATGCACTCACACACTCACACCCACCCACAAACCTTCACTCTCTCAAACGCGCACACACAAACACCCGCTCATACACACTCACGCACACTAACATATACATTCTCTCACACAGCTCCTCACACACCTGCGCACTCACACACACACCATCACACTCTGTAATGCACACTCACATACACAAAGAGCTCACAAACCCACACTATCAGAATTACACACACTCACACAGACACTCACACACCTGCACACACACACAGTCGCACACACTCTGACAATCTAACACTCATATAAACACTCACACTCTCACACCCACTCACACACCTAGCCTAAAAGTCACGTTCTCACTCCCACTCATACACACCCACGCTCACATATACATGTTCACACACACACTCAGACACTCGAACACAGCACCTCACACACCTACACCCACACACTCCAACACAGCATCACACAGACTCACCCACACACACTCACAGATTCACACACACTCTCACATTTTCTCACTCTTTCACACTCTCACAGACCTACACACACAGAAACACACTCCCAGACTCTCATGCAGTCACACACACTCACACTGTCACACCCACACACCCACTCACAGACCCACGTACACACACTCACACACACAACCATTAACTCTCAATCACACACTAGTGTACACACTCTCACACTCACTCCCACACACACCTACACTCTCACAAACACACTCATATTGCCACATTCACACACACACTCACACACAAACACTAAAGTATACTCACGCACGCTCTCACCCACTCACACTCACCTACAGACACCATCACACACTCACACACACTCCCATACAAAAATCACAGATCCTCTCCTGCAGACACACATGCACTCAGACACTCACACCCTGTCACACACAGAGACTCTAACACACTGTCACACACAAACGGACACATACAGAGACACACGCACATATATTCTCGTATAAGAATACCGTGAAAAAACACACACTGTCTTGCACACTCACAAATACACACACACTCACACACCTACACACAGTCAAACTCACACACTATCATAGGGGCTCACGTGCACTCACACACACGCAGTCACACACACACACACCTACACCCACAGACACCACCAAATGCACTCAGTTTCACACGCACTCATACACACACAATCTGCCACACAATCTCACACACTTACACACACAGACACACCCACACACACTCACAGACTCACATGGAATCACACACACTCACACTGTCACAAACTAACACACCTACACACACAGACTCACTTATGCACACACACACACCCAATCTCACACGTACATGCACTCACACACTCACACACACCCACAAAACTACACTCTCACAAACACACACACGCAAACACCCGCTCATATACACTCACACACACTCACATATACATGCTCACGCACAGCACCTCACAGACCTGCACACTCACATACACACACCATCACACACTCGCACAAGCTCACATATAGGAAATCACACATGCACTCAAACATATACACCTACACTCACACACTCACTGACCTTGTCACACACCCTTCCACACTCACACGCACTCACACCCTGTAATGCACACTGATGTACACAAAGAGCACACACAGTCACACTATCAGAAGTACACTCACACTCTCACACCCACTCACACACCTAGTCTCAGAATCACATTCTCACACCCGCTCATACACACGCTCACATATACATGCTCACACACACACTCTCAACCACTCAAACACAGCACCTCACACACCTACACCCACACACTCCAACACAGCATCATACAGAGACACACTCACACACACTCACTCACTCACCCACACTCAGATTCTCACAATCTGTCACACTCACACAACTACACACACAGACACAAACACTCACAGACTCACATGCAGTCACACACTCACACGCTCTCACACGCACACCTGCACAAACACACTCACACACACTCACACACAAACACCCTTTCAGTCACAATCTCACTCTCGTGTACACACTCACACCCTCACTCCCACTCACACACCTTCAACCTCACAGGCACACTCACACTTTCACACATTCGCTCACACACTCACACACACTCACAGAGATACACACACAGTCTCACCCACTCTCATACTCACGTACACACCATCCAACACTCAGACACACTCATACAAAAATCTCAGACGCAGTCGTGCAGACACACTTACACTCAGACACTCACAAACCCTGTCACACACACACTCACACACTGTCACACACAACCACACACGTAGAGTCACACTCACATACACTCACTTAGTAGCACGCAATCAACAACACAAAGCCTCGCACACTCAGAAATGTCACACACACTCACACACCTACACACAGACACACTCACACGCACTGGTGCACAAACACAAGTGCACACATATTCACAGCCTCGTATAATCACTCACACACTCCCACTCACACACTCACGCCCTGTAATGCATACTGACATACACAAAGAGCACACACAATCACACTATCAGAAATACACACACACACAAACACCCTCTCACACTCAAACACACACTCATATAAACACTCACACTCTCACACCTGTTCACACACCTAGCCTCAGAAACACATTCTCGCACCCGCTCATACACACTCACGCTTACATATACATGCTCACACACACACTCTCAACCACTCAAACACAGCACCTCACACACCTACACCCACACACTCCTACACAAAATCAGACAGAGACACACACTCACACACTCACAGACTCACACACACTCACACAGGTTCTCACACTGTCACACTCACAAAACTACACACACAGACACACTCTCACACACTCACTGACTCACATGCAGTCACACACACTCACACAATGTCACACACACACCAACACACACACTCACACACACTCACACATAAAACCATTTGGTCACAGTCACACACTTGTGTACAAACTCACACACTCACTCCCACTCACAAAATTACCCTCGCAAACACAGTCACATTCACACATTCCCTCACACACTCACACACACTCACTGAAATATACTCACACACACTCACCCACTCTCACACTCATCTACACACATCCTCACACACTCTAGCACCCTCACATACAGGAGTCACAGACGCCGTTGTGCAGACACACTTACACTCAGACACTCACACACCGTCACACACAGTCACTCTCACCCACTGTCACACACAAACACACACAGATACACACTCACATACATTCACATATTAGAGCGCCATCACGTACACACACTGACTTGCACACTCACAAATATCACACACACACCTACACACAGACACACACTCACACAGACACACAAACGCTCACACATTCCCACCCTCGTATAATCACTCACACACTCACTCTCACACACCTACAGTCTTTCAATCACACTTAACAGCTCATATACAATCGCACTCACATAGACATGCTCACACACACTCTCATGCTCTCACCAACTCACACACAGCATCTTTCTCACTTACACACACACACACACACCTTCACAGACTCCCTCACATGCACACTCTCATAGAAAATACCCGCATGCCCTCAAACAGACAGATACACTCACATATTCATACAACCTGTCACACACCATCACAGACACAGTCTCTCACTGTCACACACAGTCACACTACTACACGCACAGACACACCCGAACACACTCCATCACATACACGTTCACACACTGTCAAACACACACACACTACTACACAAACACCATCACACACAGTCTCACACTCACACACACTCACCTGCTGTCACACTCACTCACACACACTACCAGACTCAAATGCACTCACACACACACTGACACACACCATCGCACACTTGTTTAAAACCACACAAGCTCTCAGACACACCTCTCACATTCTCACACCCTGTCACACACCCTCACGCACTCACACACACACTCACACACCTTCACACACAGACACACACTCACACGTTTTTATGCATTCAAACACACACTCTCGCTTACACTCAGACACACTCACACCCGATCACACTCACGCACAACCACACTCACATATATGCACTCACAGAGTCACACATCTGCTCACACAGTCTCACACACTGTCACATAGATATACTCACACAAACACACTATCACCCACTCACACACAGCACCGCACACACCTACACAATCTCGCACACACCATCACACTCCCACTCACACACACACTCACATAAAAATTCACACACGCAGTCAAACAAACTCACCTAAACTCACACACAAGCACAATCTGTCACACAGACTTACACACGCTCTCACACTCACAAGCACCCTCAAATTAACACACTCACAAACACACTCACACACTGTGACACACACAAAATTTAACACACACACAGTCACCTACACTCAAACACAAACACACACTCACTCACAATCAAATCTTTTAGAAACACTCACACCCTCTCTCACCTACTCTCTCATCATCACACTCCGAAACTCCCCATTACAAACTCACACAAACTCACAGATTCACACTCAATCACACTGACACTCTCACCAACTCACACACTGCACTTCACAAACCTAAGCACACAAACACTCGCACACACCATCACACACTCACACACTGTCCCTCACGTTAGAGAAAAATTCACACACGCCCTGACACAACTACACTCACATATTCATAAAACCTGTCACAAACCCTCGCACACACTCACCCACTCGCCCACTGTCACACACCTACACACACAGTCAAACTCACCCACTATCAAAGAGGCTCACATGCACTCACACACACGCAGTCACACACACACCTACACCCCCAGACACCACCAAACGCACTCAGTCTCGCACGCACTCTTACACACTGAATCTGCCACACACTCTCACACTCCTACACACTCAGACACACCCACACATACTCACAGACTCACATGGAATCTCACACACACACACTGTCACAAACTAACACACCTACACACACAGACCCACTTATGCACACTCACACTCAGACACACACCCAATCACACACGTATATGCACTCACACACTCACACCCACCCACAAACCTTCACTCTCTCAAACGCGCACACACAAACACCCGCTCATACACACTCACGCACACTAACATATACATTCTCTCACACAGCTCCTCACACACCTGCGCACTCACACACACACCATCACACCCTGTAATGCACACTCACATACACAAAGAGCTCACAAACCCACACTATCAGAATTACACACACTCACACAGACACTCACACACCTGCACACACACACAGTCGCACACACTCTGACAATCTAACACTCATATAAACACTCACACTCTCACACCCACTCACACACCTAGCCTAAAAGTCACGTTCTCACTCCCACTCATACACACCCACGCTCACATATACATGTTCACACACACACTCAGACACTCGAACACAGCACCTCACACACCTACACCCACACACTCCAACACAGCATCACACAGACTCACCCACACACACTCACAGATTCACACACACTCTCACATTTTCTCACTCTTTCACACTCTCACAGACCTACACACACAGAAACACACTCCCAGACTCTCATGCAGTCACACACACTCACACTGTCACACCCACACACCCACTCACAGACTCACGTACACACACTCACACACACAACCATTAACTCTCAATCACACACTAGTGTACACACTCTCACACTCACTCACACTCACACACCTACACTCTCACAAACACACTCATATTGCCACATTCGCTCACACACTCACACACAAACACTAAAGTATACTCACGCACGCTCTCACCCACTCACACTCACCTACAGACACCATCACACACTCACACACACTCCCATACAAAAATCACAGATGCTGTCCTGCAGACACACATGCACTCAGACACTCACACCCTGTCACACACAGAGACTCTAACACACTGTCACACACAAACGGACACATACAGAGACACACGCACATATATTCTCGTATAAGAATACCATGAAAAAACACACACTGTCTTGCACACTCACAAATACACACACACTCACACACCTACACACAGTCAAACTCACACACTATCATAGGGGCTCACATGCACTCACACACACGCAGTCACACACACACACACCTACACCCACAGACACCACCAAATGCACTCAGTTTCACACGCACTCATACACACTCAATCTGCCACACAATCTCACACACTTACACACACAGACACACCCACACACAATCACAGACTCACATGGAATCACACACACTCACACTGTCACAAACTAACACACCTACACACACAGACTCACTTATGCACACACACACACCCAATCTCACACGTACATGCACTCACACACTCACACCCACCCACAAAACTACACTCTCACAAACACACACACGCAAACACCCGCTCATATACACTCACACACACTCACATATACATGCTCACGCACAGCACCTCACAGACCTGCACACTCACATACACACACCATCACACACTCGCACAAGCTCACATATAGGAAATCACACATGCACTCAAACATATACACCTACACTCACACACTCACTGACCTTGTCACACACCCTTCCACACTCACACGCACTCACACCCTGTAATGCACACTGATGTACACAAAGAGCACACACAGTCACACCATCAGAAGTACACTCACACTCTCACACCCACTCACACACCTAGTCTCAGAATCACATTCTCACACCCGCTCATACACACACACGCTCACATATACATGCTCACACACACACTCTCAACCACTCAAACACAGCACCTCACACACCTACACCCACACACTCCAACACAGCATCATACAGAGACACACTCACACACACTCACTCACTCACCCACACTCAGATTCTCACAATCTGTCACACTCACACAACTACACACACAGACACAAACACTCACAGACTCACATGCAGTCACACACTCACACGCTCTCACACGCACACCTGCACAAACACACTCACACACACTCACACACAAACACCCTTTCAGTCACAATCTCACTCTCGTGTACACACTCACACCCTCACTCCCACTCACACACCTTCACCCTCACAGGCACACTCACACATTCACACATTCACTCACACACACTCACAGAGATACACACACAGTCTCACCCACTCTCATACTCACGTACACACCATCAAACACTCAGACACACTCATACAAAAATCTCAGACGCAGTCGTGCAGACACACTTACACTCAGACACTCACAAACCCTGTCACACACACACTCACACACTGTCACACACAACCACACACGTAGAGTCACACTCACATACACTCACTTAGTAGCACGCAATCAACAACACAAAGCCTCGCACACTCAGAAATGTCACACACACTCACACACCTACACACAGACACACTCACACGCACTGGCGCACAAACACAAGTGCACACATATTCACAGCCTCGTATAATCACTCACACACTCCCACTCACACACTCATGCCCTGTAATGCATACTGACATACACAAAGAGCACACACAATCACACTATCAGAAATACACACACACACAAACACCCTCTCACACTCAAACACACACTCATATAAACACTCACACTCTCACACCTGTTCACACACCTAGCCTCAGAAACACATTCTCGCACCCGCTCATACACACTCACGCTTACATATACATGCTCACACACACACTCTCAACCACTCAAACACAGCACCTCACACACCTACACCCACACACTCCTACACAAAATCAGACAGAGACACACACTCACACACTCACAGACTCACACACACTCACACAGGTTCTCATACTGTCACACTCACAAAACTACACACACAGACACACTCTCACACACTCACTGACTCACATGCAGTCACACACACTCACACAATGTCACACACACACCAACACACACACTCACACACACTCACACATAAAACCATTTGGTCACAGTCACACACTTGTGTACAAACTCACACACTCACTCCCACTCACAAAATTACCCTCGCAAACACAGTCACATTCACACATTCCCTCACACACTCACTGAAATATACTCACACACTCACCCACTCTCACACTCATCTACACATATCCTCACACACTCTAGCACCCTCACATACAGGAGTCACAGACGCCGTTGTGCAGACACACTTACACTCAGACACTCACACACCGTCACACACAGTCACTCTCACCCACTGTCACACACAAACACACACAGATACACACTCACATACATTCACATATTAGAGCGCCATCACGTACACACACTGACTTGCACACTCACAAATATCACACACACACCTACACACAGACACACACACAGACACACAAACGCTCACACATTCCCACCCTCGTATAATCACTCACACACTCACTCTCACACACCTACAGTCTTTCAATCACACTTAACAGCTCATATACAATCGCACTCACATAGACATGCTCACACACACTCTCATGCTCTCACCAACTCACACACAGCATCTTTCTCACTTACACACACACACACACCTTCACAGACTCCCTCACATGCACACTCTCATAGAAAATACCCGCATGCCCTCAAACAGACAGATACACTCACATATTCACACAACCTGTCACACACCATCACAGACACAGTCTCTCACTGTCACACACAGTCACACTAGTACACGCACAGACACACCCAAACACACTCCATCACATACACGTTCACACACTGTCAAACACACACACACTACTACACAAACACCATCACACACAGTCTCACACTCACACACACTCACCTGCTGTCACACTCACTCACACACACTACCAGACTCAAATGCACTCACACACACACTGACACACACCATCGCACACTTGTTTAAAACCACACAAGCTCTCAGACACACCTCTCACATTCTCACACCCTGTCACACACCCTCACGCACTCACACACACACTCACACACCTTCACACACAGACACACACTCACACGTTTTTATGCATTCAAACACACACTCTCGCTTACACTCAGACACACTCACACCCGATCACACTCACGCACAACCACACTCACATATATGCACTCACAGAGTCACACATCTGCTCACACAGTCTCACACACTGTCACATAGATATACTCACACAAACACACTATCACCCACTCACACACAGCACCGCACACACCTACACAATCTCGCACACACCATCACACTCCCACTCACACACACACTCACATAAAAATTCACACACGCAGTCAAACAAACTCACCTAAACTCACACACAAGCACAATCTGTCACACAGACTTACACACGCTCTCACACTCACAAGCACCCTCAAATTAACACACTCACAAACACACTCACACACTGTGACACACACAAAATTTAACACACACACAGTCACCTACACTCAAACACAAACACACACTCACTCACAATCAAATCTTTTAGAAACACTCACACCCTCTCTCACCTACTCTCTCATCATCACACTCCGAAACTCCCCATTACAAACTCACACAAACTCACAGATTCACACTCAATCACACTGACACTCTCACCAACTCACACACTGCACTTCACAAACCTAAGCACACAAACACTCGCACACACCATCACACACTCACACACTGTCCCTCACGTTAGAGAAAAATTCACACACACCCTGACACAACTACACTCACATATTCATAAAACCTGTCACAAACCCTCGCACACACTCACCCACTCGCCCACTGTCACACACCTACACACACAGTCAAACTCACCCACTATCAAAGAGGCTCACATGCACTCACACACACGCAGTCACACACACACCTACACCCCCAGACACCACCAAACGCACTCAGTCTCGCACGCACTCTTACACACTGAATCTGCCACACACTCTCACACTCCTACACACTCAGACACACCCACACATACTCACAGACTCACATGGAATCTCACACACACACACTGTCACAAACTAACACACCTACACACACAGACCCACTTATGCACACTCACACTCAGACACACACCCAATCACACACGTATATGCACTCACACACTCACACCCACCCACAAACCTTCACTCTCTCAAACGCGCACACACAAACACCCGCTCATACACACTCACGCACACTAACATATACATTCTCTCACACAGCTCCTCACACACCTGCGCACTCACACACACACCATCACACCCTGTAATGCACACTCACATACACAAAGAGCTCACAAACCCACACTATCAGAATTACACACACTCACACAGACACTCACACACCTGCACACACACACAGTCGCACACACTCTGACAATCTAACACTCATATAAACACTCACACTCTCACACCCACTCACACACCTAGCCTAAAAGTCACGTTCTCACTCCCACTCATACACACCCACGCTCACATATACATGTTCACACACACACTCAGACACTCGAACACAGCACCTCACACACCTACACCCACACACTCCAACACAGCATCACACAGACTCACCCACACACACTCACAGATTCACACACACTCTCACATTTTCTCACTCTTTCACACTCTCACAGACCTACACACACAGAAACACACTCCCAGACTCTCATGCAGTCACACACACTCACACTGTCACACCCACACACCCACTCACAGACTCACGTACACACACTCACACACACAACCATTAACTCTCAATCACACACTAGTGTACACACTCTCACACTCACTCACACTCACACACCTACACTCTCACAAACACACTCATATTGCCACATTCGCTCACACACTCACACACAAACACTAAAGTATACTCACGCACGCTCTCACCCACTCACACTCACCTACAGACACCATCACACACTCACACACACTCCCATACAAAAATCACAGATGCTGTCCTGCAGACACACATGCACTCAGACACTCACACCCTGTCACACACAGAGACTCTAACACACTGTCACACACAAACGGACACATACAGAGACACACGCACATATATTCTCGTATAAGAATACCATGAAAAAACACACACTGTCTTGCACACTCACAAATACACACACACTCACACACCTACACACAGTCAAACTCACACACTATCATAGGGGCTCACATGCACTCACACACACGCAGTCACACACACACACACCTACACCCACAGACACCACCAAATGCACTCAGTTTCACACGCACTCATACACACTCAATCTGCCACACAATCTCACACACTTACACACACAGACACACCCACACACAATCACAGACTCACATGGAATCACACACACTCACACTGTCACAAACTAACACACCTACACACACAGACTCACTTATGCACACACACACACCCAATCTCACACGTACATGCACTCACACACTCACACCCACCCACAAAACTACACTCTCACAAACACACACACGCAAACACCCGCTCATATACACTCACACACACTCACATATACATGCTCACGCACAGCACCTCACAGACCTGCACACTCACATACACACACCATCACACACTCGCACAAGCTCACATATAGGAAATCACACATGCACTCAAACATATACACCTACACTCACACACTCACTGACCTTGTCACACACCCTTCCACACTCACACGCACTCACACCCTGTAATGCACACTGATGTACACAAAGAGCACACACAGTCACACCATCAGAAGTACACTCACACTCTCACACCCACTCACACACCTAGTCTCAGAATCACATTCTCACACCCGCTCATACACACACACGCTCACATATACATGCTCACACACACACTCTCAACCACTCAAACACAGCACCTCACACACCTACACCCACACACTCCAACACAGCATCATACAGAGACACACTCACACACACTCACTCACTCACCCACACTCAGATTCTCACAATCTGTCACACTCACACAACTACACACACAGACACAAACACTCACAGACTCACATGCAGTCACACACTCACACGCTCTCACACGCACACCTGCACAAACACACTCACACACACTCACACACAAACACCCTTTCAGTCACAATCTCACTCTCGTGTACACACTCACACCCTCACTCCCACTCACACACCATCACCCTCACAGGCACCCTCACACATTCACACATTCGCTCACACACTCATACACACTCACAGAGATACACACACAGTCTCACCCACTCTCATACTCACGTACACACCATCCAACACTCAGACACACTCATACAAAAATCTCAGACGCAGTCGTGCAGACACACTTACACTCAGACACTCACAAACCCTGTCACACACACACTCACACACTGTCACACACAACCACACACGTAGAGTCACACTCACATACACTCACTTAGTAGCACGCAATCAACAACACAAAGCCTCGCACACTCAGAAATGTCACACACACTCACACACCTACACACAGACACACTCACACGCACTGGCGCACAAACACAAGTGCACACATATTCACAGCCTCGTATAATCACTCACACACTCCCACTCACACACTCATGCCCTGTAATGCATACTGACATACACAAAGAGCACACACAATCACACTATCAGAAATACACACACACACAAACACCCTCTCACACTCAAACACACACTCATATAAACACTCACACTCTCACACCTGTTCACACACCTAGCCTCAGAAACACATTCTCGCACCCGCTCATACACACTCACGCTTACATATACATGCTCACACACACACTCTCAACCACTCAAACACAGCACCTCACACACCTACACCCACACACTCCTACACAAAATCAGACAGAGACACACACTCACACACTCACAGACTCACACACACTCACACAGGTTCTCACACTGTCACACTCACAAAACTACACACACAGACACACTCTCACACACTCACTGACTCACATGCAGTCACACACACTCACACAATGTCACACACACACCAACACACACACTCACACACACTCACACATAAAACCATTTGGTCACAGTCACACACTTGTGTACAAACTCACACACTCACTCCCACTCACAAAATTACCCTCGCAAACACAGTCACATTCACACATTCCCTCACACACTCACTGAAATATACTCACACACTCACCCACTCTCACACTCATCTACACATATCCTCACACACTCTAGCACCCTCACATACAGGAGTCACAGACGCCGTTGTGCAGACACACTTACACTCAGACACTCACACACCGTCACACACAGTCACTCTCACCCACTGTCACACACAAACACACACAGATACACACTCACATACATTCACATATTAGAGCGCCATCACGTACACACACTGACTTGCACACTCACAAATATCACACACACACCTACACACAGACACACACACAGACACACAAACGCTCACACATTCCCACCCTCGTATAATCACTCACACACTCACTCTCACACACCTACAGTCTTTCAATCACACTTAACAGCTCATATACAATCGCACTCACATAGACATGCTCACACACACTCTCATGCTCTCACCAACTCACACACAGCATCTTTCTCACTTACACACACACACACACACACACCTTCACAGACTCCCTCACATGCACACTCTCATAGAAAATACCCGCATGCCCTCAAACAGACAGATACACTCACATATTCACACAACCTGTCACACACCATCACAGACACAGTCTCTCACTGTCACACACAGTCACACTAGTACACGCACAGACACACCCAAACACACTCCATCACATACACGTTCACACACTGTCAAACACACACACACTACTACACAAACACCATCACACACAGTCTCACACTCACACACACTCACCTGCTGTCACACTCACTCACACACACTACCAGACTCAAATGCACTCACACACACACTGACACACACCATCGCACACTTGTTTAAAACCACACAAGCTCTCAGACACACCTCTCACATTCTCACACCCTGTCACACACCCTCACGCACTCACACACACACTCACACACCTTCACACACAGACACACACTCACACGTTTTTATGCATTCAAACACACACTCTCGCTTACACTCAGACACACTCACACCCGATCACACTCACGCACAACCACACTCACATATATGCACTCACAGAGTCACACATCTGCTCACACAGTCTCACACACTGTCACATAGATATACTCACACAAACACACTATCACCCACTCACACACAGCACCGCACACACCTACACAATCTCGCACACACCATCACACTCCCACTCACACACACACTCACATAAAAATTCACACACGCAGTCAAACAAACTCACCTAAACTCACACACAAGCACAATCTGTCACACAGACTTACACACGCTCTCACACTCACAAGCACCCTCAAATTAACACACTCACAAACACACTCACACACTGTGACACACACAAAATTTAACACACACACAGTCACCTACACTCAAACACAAACACACACTCACTCACAATCAAATCTTTTAGAAACACTCAACCCTCTCTCACCTACTCTCTCATCATCACACTCCGAAACTCCCCATTACAAACTCACACAAACTCACAGATTCACACTCAATCACACTGACACTCTCACCAACTCACACACTGCACTTCACAAACCTAAGCACACAAACACTCACACACACCATCACACACTCACACACTGTCCCTCACGTTAGAGAAAAATTCACACACGCCCTGACACAACTACACTCACATATTCATAAAACCTGTCACAAACCCTCGCACACACTCACCCACTCGCCCACTGTCACACACCTACACACACAGTCAAACTCACCCACTATCAAAGAGGCTCACATGCACTCACACACACGCAGTCACACACACACCTACACCCCCAGACACCACCAAACGCACTCAGTCTCGCACGCACTCTTACACACTGAATCTGCCACACACTCTCACACTCCTACACACTCAGACACACCCACACATACTCACAGACTCACATGGAATCTCACACACACACACTGTCACAAACTAACACACCTACACACACAGACCCACTTATGCACACTCACACTCAGACACACACCCAATCACACACGTATATGCACTCACACACTCACACCCACCCACAAACCTTCACTCTCTCAAACGCGCACACACAAACACCCGCTCATACACACTCACGCACACTAACATATACATTCTCTCACACAGCTCCTCACACACCTGCGCACTCACACACACACCATCACACCCTGTAATGCACACTCACATACACAAAGAGCTCACAAACCCACACTATCAGAATTACACACACTCACACAGACACTCACACACCTGCACACACACACAGTCGCACACACTCTGACAATCTAACACTCATATAAACACTCACACTCTCACACCCACTCACACACCTAGCCTAAAAGTCACGTTCTCACTCCCACTCATACACACCCACGCTCACATATACATGTTCACACACACACTCAGACACTCGAACACAGCACCTCACACACCTACACCCACACACTCCAACACAGCATCACACAGACTCACCCACACACACTCACAGATTCACACACACTCTCACATTTTCTCACTCTTTCACACTCTCACAGACCTACACACACAGAAACACACTCCCAGACTCTCATGCAGTCACACACACTCACACTGTCACACCCACACACCCACTCACAGACTCACGTACACACACTCACACACACAACCATTAACTCTCAATCACACACTAGTGTACACACTCTCACACTCACTCACACTCACACACCTACACTCTCACAAACACACTCATATTGCCACATTCGCTCACACACTCACACACAAACACTAAAGTATACTCACGCACGCTCTCACCCACTCACACTCACCTACAGACACCATCACACACTCACACACACTCCCATACAAAAATCACAGATGCTGTCCTGCAGACACACATGCACTCAGACACTCACACCCTGTCACACACAGAGACTCTAACACACTGTCACACACAAACGGACACATACAGAGACACACGCACATATATTCTCGTATAAGAATACCATGAAAAAACACACACTGTCTTGCACACTCACAAATACACACACACTCACACACCTACACACAGTCAAACTCACACACTATCATAGGGGCTCACATGCACTCACACACACGCAGTCACACACACACACACCTACACCCACAGACACCACCAAATGCACTCAGTTTCACACGCACTCATACACACTCAATCTGCCACACAATCTCACACACTTACACACACAGACACACCCACACACAATCACAGACTCACATGGAATCACACACACTCACACTGTCACAAACTAACACACCTACACACACAGACTCACTTATGCACACACACACACCCAATCTCACACGTACATGCACTCACACACTCACACCCACCCACAAAACTACACTCTCACAAACACACACACGCAAACACCCGCTCATATACACTCACACACACTCACATATACATGCTCACGCACAGCACCTCACAGACCTGCACACTCACATACACACACCATCACACACTCGCACAAGCTCACATATAGGAAATCACACATGCACTCAAACATATACACCTACACTCACACACTCACTGACCTTGTCACACACCCTTCCACACTCACACGCACTCACACCCTGTAATGCACACTGATGTACACAAAGAGCACACACAGTCACACTATCAGAAGTACACTCACACTCTCACACCCACTCACACACCTAGTCTCAGAATCACATTCTCACACCCGCTCATACACACACACGCTCACATATACATGCTCACACACACACTCTCAACCACTCAAACACAGCACCTCACACACCTACACCCACACACTCCAACACAGCATCATACAGAGACACACTCACACACACTCACTCACTCACCCACACTCAGATTCTCACAATCTGTCACACTCACACAACTACACACACAGACACAAACACTCACAGACTCACATGCAGTCACACACTCACACGCTCTCACACGCACACCTGCACAAACACACTCACACACACTCACACACAAACACCCTTTCAGTCACAATCTCACTCTCGTGTACACACTCACACCCTCACTCCCACTCACACACCTTCACCCTCACAGGCACACTCACACATTCACACATTCACTCACACACACTCACAGAGATACACACACAGTCTCACCCACTCTCATACTCACGTACACACCATCAAACACTCAGACACACTCATACAAAAATCTCAGACGCAGTCGTGCAGACACACTTACACTCAGACACTCACAAACCCTGTCACACACACACTCACACACTGTCACACACAACCACACACGTAGAGTCACACTCACATACACTCACTTAGTAGCACGCAATCAACAACACAAAGCCTCGCACACTCAGAAATGTCACACACACTCACACACCTACACACAGACACACTCACACGCACTGGCGCACAAACACAAGTGCACACATATTCACAGCCTCGTATAATCACTCACACACTCCCACTCACACACTCATGCCCTGTAATGCTTACTGACATACACAAAGAGCACACACAATCACACTATCAGAAATACACACACACACAAACACCCTCTCACACTCAAACACACACTCATATAAACACTCACACTCTCACACCTGTTCACACACCTAGCCTCAGAAACACATTCTCGCACCCGCTCATACACACTCACGTTTACATATACATGCTCACACACACACTCTCAACCACTCAAACACAGCACCTCACACACCTACACCCACACACTCCTACACAAAATCAGACAGAGACACACACTCACACACTCACAGACTCACACACACTCACACAGGTTCTCACACTGTCACACTCACAAAACTACACACACAGACACACTCTCACACACTCACTGACTCACATGCAGTCACACACACTCACACAATGTCACACACACACCAACACACACACTCACACACACTCACACATAAAACCATTTGGTCACAGTCACACACTTGTGTACAAACTCACACACTCACTCCCACTCACAAAATTACCCTCGCAAACACAGTCACATTCACACATTCCCTCACACACTCACTGAAATATACTCACACACTCACCCACTCTCACACTCATCTACACATATCCTCACACACTCTAGCACCCTCACATACAGGAGTCACAGACGCCGTTGTGCAGACACACTTACACTCAGACACTCACACACCGTCACACACAGTCACTCTCACCCACTGTCACACACAAACACACACAGATACACACTCACATACATTCACATATTAGAGCGCCATCACGTACACACACTGACTTGCACACTCACAAATATCACACACACACCTACACACAGACACACACTCACACAGACACACAAACGCTCACACATTCCCACCCTCGTATAATCACTCACACACTCACTCTCACACACCTACAGTCTTTCAATCACACTTAACAGCTCATATACAATCGCACTCACATAGACATGCTCACACACACTCTCATGCTCTCACCAACTCACACACAGCATCTTTCTCACTTACACACACACACACACACACACCTTCACAGAATCCCTCACATGCACACTCTCATAGAAAATACCCGCATGCCCTCAAACAGACAGATACACTCACATATTCACACAACCTGTCACACACCATCACAGACACAGTCTCTCACTGTCACACACAGTCACACTAGTACACGCACAGACACACCCAAACACACTCCATCACATACACGTTCACACACTGTCAAACACACACACACTACTACACAAACACCATCACACACAGTCTCACACTCACACACACTCACCTGCTGTCACACTCACTCACACACACTACCAGACTCAAATGCACTCACACACACACTGACACACACCATCGCACACTTGTTTAAAACCACACAAGCTCTCAGACACACCTCTCACATTCTCACACCCTGTCACACACCCTCACGCACTCACACACACACTCACACACCTTCACACACAGACACACACTCACACGTTTTTATGCATTCAAACACACACTCTCGCTTACACTCAGACACACTCACACCCGATCACACTCACGCACAACCACACTCACATATATGCACTCACAGAGTCACACATCTGCTCACACAGTCTCACACACTGTCACATAGATATACTCACACAAACACACTATCACCCACTCACACACAGCACCGCACACACCTACACAATCTCGCACACACCATCACACTCCCACTCACACACACACTCACATAAAAATTCACACACGCAGTCAAACAAACTCACCTAAACTCACACACAAGCACAATCTGTCACACAGACTTACACACGCTCTCACACTCACAAGCACCCTCAAATTAACACACTCACAAACACACTCACACACTGTGACACACACAAAATTTAACACACACACAGTCACCTACACTCAAACACAAACACACACTCACTCACAATCAAATCTTTTAGAAACACTCACACCCTCTCTCACCTACTCTCTCATCATCACACTCCGAAACTCCCCATTACAAACTCACACAAACTCACAGATTCACACTCAATCACACTGACACTCTCACCAACTCACACACTGCACTTCACAAACCTAAGCACACAAACACTCGCACACACCATCACACACTCACACACTGTCCCTCACGTTAGAGAAAAATTCACACACGCCCTGACACAACTACACTCACATATTCATAAAACCTGTCACAAACCCTCGCACACACTCACCCACTCGCCCACTGTCACACACCTACACACACAGTCAAACTCACCCACTATCAAAGAGGCTCACATGCACTCACACACACGCAGTCACACACACACCTACACCCCCAGACACCACCAAACGCACTCAGTCTCGCACGCACTCTTACACACTGAATCTGCCACACACTCTCACACTCCTACACACTCAGACACACTCACACATACTCACAGACTCACATGGAATCTCACACACACACACTGTCACAAACTAACACACCTACACACACAGACCCACTTATGCACACTCACACTCAGACACACACCCAATCACACACGTATATGCACTCACACACTCACACCCACCCACAAACCTTCACTCTCTCAAACGCGCACACACAAACACCCGCTCATACACACTCACGCACACTAACATATACATTCTCTCACACAGCTCCTCACACACCTGCGCACTCACACACACACCATCACACCCTGTAATGCACACTCACATACACAAAGAGCTCACAAACCCACACTATCAGAATTACACACACTCACACAGACACTCACACACCTGCACACACACACAGTCGCACACACTCTGACAATCTAACACTCATATAAACACTCACACTCTCACACCCACTCACACACCTAGCCTAAAAGTCACGTTCTCACTCCCACTCATACACACCCACGCTCACATATACATGTTCACACACACACTCAGACACTCGAACACAGCACCTCACACACCTACACCCACACACTCCAACACAGCATCACACAGACTCACCCACACACACTCACAGATTCACACACACTCTCACATTTTCTCACTCTTTCACACTCTCACAGACCTACACACACAGAAACACACTCCCAGACTCTCATGCAGTCACACACACTCACACTGTCACACCCACACACCCACTCACAGACTCACGTACACACACTCACACACACAACCATTAACTCTCAATCACACACTAGTGTACACACTCTCACACTCACTCCCACTCACACACCTACACTCTCACAAACACACTCATATTGCCACATTCGCTCACACACTCACACACAAACACTAAAGTATACTCACGCACGCTCTCACCCACTCACACTCACCTACAGACACCATCACACACTCACACACACTCCCATACAAAAATCACAGATGCTGTCCTGCAGACACACATGCACTCAGACACTCACACCCTGTCACACACAGAGACTCTAACACACTGTCACACACAAACGGACACATACAGAGACACACGCACATATATTCTCGTATAAGAATACCATCAAAAAACACACACTGTCTTGCACACTCACAAATACACACACACTCACACACCTACACACAGTCAAACTCACACACTATCATAGGGGCTCACATGCACTCACACACACGCAGTCACACACACACACACCTACACCCACAGACACCACCAAATGCACTCAGTTTCACACGCACTCATACACACTCAATCTGCCACACAATCTCACACACTTACACACACAGACACACCCACACACAATCACAGACTCACATGGAATCACACACACTCACACTGTCACAAACTAACACACCTACAAACACAGACTCACTTATGCACACACACACACCCAATCTCACACGCACATGCACTCACACTCTCACACCCACTCACACACCTAGTCTCAGAATCACATTCTCACACCCGCTCATACACACACACGCTCACATATACATGCTCACACACACACTCTCAACCACTCAAACACAGCACCTCACACACCTACACCCACACACTCCAACACAGCATCATACAGAGACACAGTCACACACACTCACTCACTCACCCACACTCAGATTCTCACAATCTGTCACACTCACACAACTACACACACAGACACAAACACTCACAGACTCACATGCAGTCACACACTCACACGCTCTCACACGCACACCTGCACAAACACACTCACACACACTCACACACAAACACCCTTTCAGTCACAATCTCACTCTCGTGTACACACTCATACCCTCACTCCCACTCACACACCTTCACCCTCACAGGCACACTCACACATTCACACATTCGCTCACACACTCACACACACTCACAGAGATACACACACAGTCTCACCCACTCTCATACTCACGTACACACCATCCAACACTCAGACACACTCATACAAAAATCTCAGACGCAGTCGTGCAGACACACTTACACTCAGACACTCACAAACCCTGTCACACACACACTCACACACTGTCACACACAACCACACACGTAGAGTCACACTCACATACACTCACTTAGTAGCACGCAATCAACAACACAAAGCCTCGCACACTCAGAAATGTCACACACACTCACACACCTACACACAGACACACTCACACGCACTGGCGCACAAACACAAGTGCACACATATTCACAGCCTCGTATAATCACTCACACACTCCCACTCACACACTCACGCCCTGTAATGCATACTGACATACACAAAGAGCACACACAATCACACTATCAGAAATACACACACACACAAACACCCTCTCACACTCAAACACACACTCATATAAACACTCACACTCTCACACCTGTTCACACACCTAGCCTCAGAAACACATTCTCGCACCCGCTCATACACACTCACGCTTACATATACATGCTCACACACACACTCTCAACCACTCAAACACAGCACCTCACACACCTACACCCACACACTCCTACACAAAATCAGACAGAGACACACACTCACACACTCACAGACTCACACACACTCACACAGGTTCTCACACTGTCACACTCACAAAACTACACACACAGACACACTCTCACACACTCACTGACTCACATGCAGTCACACACACTCACACAATGTCACACACACACCAACACACACACTCACACACACTCACACATAAAACCATTTGGTCACAGTCACACACTTGTGTACAAACTCACACACTCACTCCCACTCACAAAATTACCCTCGCAAACACAGTCACATTCACACATTCCCTCACACACTCACTGAAATATACTCACACACTCACCCACTCTCACACTCATCTACACATATCCTCACACACTCTAGCACCCTCACATACAGGAGTCACAGACGCCGTTGTGCAGACACACTTACACTCAGACACTCACACACCGTCACACACAGTCACTCTCACCCACTGTCACACACAAACACACACAGATACACACTCACATACATTCACATATTAGAGCGCCATCACGTACACACACTGACTTGCACACTCACAAATATCACACACACACCTACACACAGACACACACACAGACACACAAACGCTCACACATTCCCACCCTCGTATAATCACTCACACACTCACTCTCACACACCTACAGTCTTTCAATCACACTTAACAGCTCATATACAATCGCACTCACATAGACATGCTCACACACACTCTCATGCTCTCACCAACTCACACACAGCATCTTTCTCACTTACACACACACACACACACACCTTCACAGACTCCCTCACATGCACACTCTCATAGAAAATACCCGCATGCCCTCAAACAGACAGATACACTCACATATTCACACAACCTGTCACACACCATCACAGACACAGTCTCTCACTGTCACACACAGTCACACTACTACACGCACAGACACACCCAAACACACTCCATCACATACACGTTCACACACTGTCAAACACACACACACTACTACACAAACACCATCACACACACTCTCAAACTCACACACACTCACCTGCTGTCACACTCACTCACACACACTACCAGACTCAAATGCACTCACACACACACTGACACACACCATCGCACACTTGTTTAAAACCACACAAGCTCTCAGACACACCTCTCACATTCTCACACCCTGTCACACACCCTCACGCACTCACACACACACTCACACACCTTCACACACAGACACACACTCACACGTTTTTATGCATTCAAACACACACTCTCGCTTACACTCAGACACACTCACACCCGATCACACTCACGCACAACCACACTCACATATATGCACTCACAGAGTCACACATCTGCTCACACAGTCTCACACACTGTCACATAGATATACTCACACAAACACACTATCACCCACTCACACACAGCACCGCACACACCTACACAATCTCGCACACACCATCACACTCCCACTCACACACACACTCACATAAAAATTCACACACGCAGTCAAACAAACTCACCTAAACTCACACACAAGCACAATCTGTCACACAGACTTACACACGCTCTCACACTCACAAGCACCCTCAAATTAACACACTCACAAACACACTCACACACTGTGACACACACAAAATTTAACACACACACAGTCACCTACACTCAAACACAAACACACACTCACTCACAATCAAATCTTTTAGAAACACTCACACCCTCTCTCACCTACTCTCTCATCATCACACTCCGAAACTCCCCATTACAAACTCACACAAACTCACAGATTCACACTCAATCACACTGACACTCTCACCAACTCACACACTGCACTTCACAAACCTAAGCACACAAACACTCGCACACACCATCACACACTCACACACTGTCCCTCACGTTAGAGAAAAATTCACACACGCCCTGACACAACTACACTCACATATTCATAAAACCTGTCACACAAACCCTCGCACACACTCACCCACTCGCCCACTGTCACACACCTATACACACAGTCAAACTCACCCACTATCAAAGAGGCTCACATGCACTCACACACACGCAGTCACACACACACCTACACCCCCAGACACCACCAAATGCACTCAGTCTCGCACGCACTCTTACACACTGAATCTGCCACACACTCTCACACTCCTACACACTCAGACACACCCACACATACTCACAGACTCACATGGAATCTCACACACACACACTGTCACAAACTAACACACCTACACACACAGACCCACTTATGCACACTCACACTCAGACACACACCCAATCACACACGTATATGCACTCACACACTCACACCCACCCACAAACCTTCACTCTCTCAAACGCGCACACACAAACACCCGCTCATACACACTCACGCACACTAACATATACATTCTCTCACACAGCTCCTCACACACCTGCACACACACACAGTCGCACACAAACACTCTCACAATCTAACACTCATATAAACACTCACACTCTCACACCCACTCACACACCTAGCCTAAAAGTCACGTTCTCACTCCCACTCATACACACCCACGCTCACATATACATGTTCACACACACACTCAGACACTCGAACACAGCACCTCACACACCTACACCCACACACTCCAACACAGCATCACACAGACTCACCCACACACACTCACAGATTCACACACACTCTCACATTTTCTCACTCTTTCACACTCTCACAGACCTACACACACAGAAACACACTCCCAGACTCTCATGCAGTCACACACACTCACACTGTCAGACCCACACACCCACTCACAGACTCACGTACACACACTCACACACACAACCATTAACTCTCAATCACACACTAGTGTACATACTCTCACACTCACTCCCACTCACACACCTACACTCTCACAAACACACTCATATTGCCACATTCGCTCACACACTCACACACAAACACTAAAGTATACTCACACACACTCTCACCCACTCACACTCACCTACAGACACCATCACACACTCACACACACTCCCATACAAAAATCACAGATGCTGTCCTGCAGACACACATGCACTCAGACACTCACACCCTGTCACACACAGAGACTCTAACACACTGTCACACACAAACGGACACATACAGAGACACACGCACATATATTCTCGTATAAGAATACCATCAAAAAACACACACTGTCTTGCACACTCACAAATACACACACACTCACACACCTACACACAGTCAAACTCACACACTATCATAGGGGCTCACATGCACTCACACACACGCAGTCACACACACACACACCTACACCCACAGACACCACCAAATGCACTCAGTTTCACACGCACTCATACACACTCAATCTGCCACACAATCTCACACACTTACACACACAGACACACCCACACACAATCACAGACTCACATGGAATCACACACACTCACACTGTCACAAACTAACACACCTACACACACAGACTCACTTATGCACACACACACACCCAATCTCACACGTACATGCACTCACACACTCACACCCACCCACAAAACTACACTCTCACAAACACACACACGCAAACACCCGCTCATATACACTCACACACACTCACATATACATGCTCACGCACAGCACCTCACAGACCTGCACACTCACATACACACACCATCACACATTCGCACACGCTCACATATAGGAAATCACACATGCACTCAAACATATACACCTACACTCACACACTCACTGACCTTGTCACACACCCTTCCACACTCACAAGCACTCACACCCTGTAATGCACACTGATGTACACAAAGAGCACACACAGTCACACTATCAGAAGTACACTCACACTCTCACACCCACTCACACACCTAGTCTCAGAATCACATTCTCACACCCGCTCATACACACACACGCTCACATATACATGCTCACACACACACTCTCAACCACTCAAACACAGCACCTCACACACCTACACCCACACACTCCAACACAGCATCATACAGAGACACACTCACACACACTCACTCACTCACCCACACTCAGATTCTCACAATCTGTCACACTCACACAACTACACACACAGACACAAACACTCACAGACTCACATGCAGTCACACACTCACACGCTCTCACGCACACCTGCACAAACACACTCACACACACTCACACGCAAAGACCCTTTCAGTCACAATCTCACTCTCGTGTACACACTCACTCCCTCACTCCCACTCACACACCATCACCCTCACAGGCACACTCACACATTCACACATTCGCTCACACACTCATACACACTCACAGAGATACACACACAGTCTCACCCACTCTCATACTCACGTACACACCATCAAACACTCAGACACACTCATACAAAAATCTCAGACGCAGTCGTGCAGACACACTTACACTCAGACACTCACAAACCCTGTCACACACACACTCACACACTGTCACACACAACCACACACGTAGAGTCACACTCACTTACACTCACTTAGTAGCACGCAATCAACAACACAAAGCCTCGCACACTCAGAAATGTCACACACACTCACACACCTACACACAGACACACTCACACGCACTGGCGCACAAACACAAGTGCACACATATTCACAGCCTCGTATAATCACTCACACACTCCCACTCACACACTCACGCCCTGTAATGCATACTGACATACACAAAGAGCACACACAATCACACTATCAGAAATACACACACACACAAACACCCTCTCACACTCAAACACACACTCATATAAACACTCACACTCTCACACCTGTTCACACACCTAGCCTCAGAAACACATTCTCGCACCCGCTCATACACACTCACGTTTACATATACATGCTCACACACACACTCTCAACCACTCAAACACAGCACCTCACACACCTACACCCACACACTCCTACACAAAATCAGACAGAGACACACACTCACACACTCACAGACTCACACACACTCACACAGGTTCTCACACTGTCACACTCACAAAACTACACACACAGACACACTCTCACACACTCACTGACTCACATGCAGTCACACACACTCACACAATGTCACACACACACCAACACACACACTCACACACACTCACACATAAAACCATTTGGTCACAGTCACACACTTGTGTACAAACTCACACACTCACTCCCACTCACAAAATTACCCTCGCAAACACAGTCACATTCACACATTCCCTCACACACTCACTGAAATATACTCACACACTCACCCACTCTCACACTCATCTACACATATCCTCACACACTCTAGCACCCTCACATACAGGAGTCACAGACGCCGTTGTGCAGACACACTTACACTCAGACACTCACACACCGTCACACACAGTCACTCTCACCCACTGTCACACACAAACACACACAGATACACACTCACATACATTCACATATTAGAGCGCCATCACGTACACACACTGACTTGCACACTCACAAATATCACACACACACCTACACACAGACACACACTCACACAGACACACAAACGCTCACACATTCCCACCCTCGTATAATCACTCACACACTCACTCTCACACACCTACAGTCTTTCAATCACACTTAACAGCTCATATACAATCGCACTCACATAGACATGCTCACACACACTCTCATGCTCTCACCAACTCACACACAGCATCTTTCTCACTTACACACACACACACACACACACCTTCACAGACTCCCTCACATGCACACTCTCATAGAAAATACCCGCATGCCCCCAAACAGACAGATACACTCACATATTCACACAACCTGTCACACACCATCACAGACACAGTCTCTCACTGTCACACACAGTCACACTACTACACGCACAGACACACCCAAACACACTCCATCACATACACGTTCACACACTGTCAAACACACACACACTACTACACAAACACCATCTCACACAGTCTCACACTCACACACACTCACCTGCTGTCACACTCACTCACACACACTACCAGACTCAAATGCACTCACACACACACTGACACACACCATCGCACACTTGTTTAAAACCACACAAGCTCTCAGACACACCTCTCACATTCTCACACCCTGTCACACACCCTCACGCACTCACACACACACTCACACACCTTCACACACAGACACACACTCACACGTTTTTATGCATTCAAACACACACTCTCGCTTACACTCAGACACACTCACACCCGATCACACTCACGCACAACCACACTCACATATATGCACTCACAGAGTCACACATCTGCTCACACAGTCTCACACACTGTCACATAGATATACTCACACAAACACACTATCACCCACTCACACACAGCACCGCACACACCTACACAATCTCGCACACACCATCACACTCCCACTCACACACACACTCACATAAAAATTCACACACGCAGTCAAACAAACTCACCTAAACTCACACACAAGCACAATCTGTCACACAGACTTACACACGCTCTCACACTCACAAGCACCCTCAAATTAACACACTCACAAACACACTCACACACTCTGACACACACAAAATTTAACACACACACAGTCACCTACACTCAAACACAAACACACACTCACTCACAATCAAATCTTTTAGAAACACTCACACCCTCTCTCACCTACTCTCTCATCATCACACTCCGAAACTCCCCATTACAAACTCACACAAACTCACAGATTCACACTCAATCACACTGACACTCTCACCAACTCACACACTGCACTTCACAAACCTAAGCACACAAACACTCGCACACACCATCACACACTCACACACTGTCCCTCACGTTAGAGAAAAATTCACACACGCCCTGACACAACTACACTCACATATTCATAAAACCTGTCACAAACCCTCGCACACACTCACCCACTCGCCCACTGTCACACACCTACACACACAGTCAAACTCACCCACTATCAAAGAGGCTCACATGCACTCACACACACGCAGTCACACACACACCTACACCCCCAGACACCACCAAACGCACTCAGTCTCGCACGCACTCTTACACACTGAATCTGCCACACACTCTCACACTCCTACACACTCAGACACACCCACACATACTCACAGACTCACATGGAATCTCACACACACACACTGTCACAAACTAACACACCTACACACACAGACCCACTTATGCACACTCACACTCAGACACACACCCAATCACACACGTATATGCACTCACACACTCACACCCACCCACAAACCTTCACTCTCTCAAACGCGCACACACAAACACCCGCTCATACACACTCACGCACACTAACATATACATTCTCTCACACAGCTCCTCACACACCTGCGCACTCACACACACACCATCACACCCTGTAATGCACACTCACATACACAAAGAGCTCACAAACCCACACTATCAGAATTACACACACTCACACAGACACTCACACACCTGCACACACACACAGTCGCACACAAACACTCTCACAATCTAACACTCATATAAACACTCACACTCTCACACCCACTCACACACCTAGCCTAAAAGTCACGTTCTCACTCCCACTCATACACACCCACGCTCACATATACATGTTCACACACACACTCAGACACTCGAACACAGCACCTCACACACCTACACCCACACACTCCAACACAGCATCACACAGACTCACCCACACACACTCACAGATTCACACACACTCTCACATTTTCTCACTCTTTCACACTCTCACAGACCTACACACACAGAAACACACTCCCAGACTCTCATGCAGTCACACACACTCACACTGTCACACCCACACACCCACTCACAGACTCACGTACACACACTCACACACACAACCATTAACTCTCAATCACACACTAGTGTACACACTCTCACACTCACTCACACTCACACACCTACACTCTCACAAACACACTCATATTGCCACATTCGCTCACACACTCACACACAAACACTAAAGTATACTCACGCACGCTCTCACCCACTCACACTCACCTACAGACACCATCACACACTCACACACACTCCCATACAAAAATCACAGATGCTGTCCTGCAGACACACATGCACTCAGACACTCACACCCTGTCACACACAGAGACTCTAACACACTGTCACACACAAACGGACACATACAGAGACACACGCACATATATTCTCGTATAAGAATACCATGAAAAAACACACACTGTCTTGCACACTCACAAATACACACACACTCACACACCTACACACAGTCAAACTCACACACTATCATAGGGGCTCACATGCACTCACACACACGCAGTCACACACACACACACCTACACCCACAGACACCACCAAATGCACTCAGTTTCACACGCACTCATACACACTCAATCTGCCACACAATCTCACACACTTACACACACAGACACACCCACACACAATCACAGACTCACATGGAATCACACACACTCACACTGTCACAAACTAACACACCTACACACACAGACTCACTTATGCACACACACACACACCCAATCTCACACGTACATGCACTCACACACTCACACCCACCCACAAAACTACACTCTCACAAACACACACACGCAAACACCCGCTCATATACACTCACACACACTCACATATACATGCTCACGCACAGCACCTCACAGACCTGCACACTCACATACACACACCATCACACACTCGCACACGCTCACATATAGGAAATCACACATGCACTCAAACATATACACCTACACTCACACACTCACTGACCTTGTCACACACCCTTCCACACTCACACGCACTCACACCCTGTAATGCACACTGATGTACACAAAGAGCACACACAGTCACACTATCAGAAGTACACTCACACTCTCACACCCACTCACACACCTAGTCTCAGAATCACATTCTCACACCCGCTCATACACACACACGCTCACATATACATGCTCACACACACACTCTCAACCACTCAAACACAGCACCTCACACACCTACACCCACACACTCCAACACAGCATCATACAGAGACACACTCACACACACTCACTCACTCACCCACACTCAGATTCTCACAATCTGTCACACTCACACAACTACACACACAGACACAAACACTCACAGACTCACATGCAGTCACACACTCACACGCTCTCACACGCACACCTGCACAAACACACTCACACACACTCACACACAAACACCCTTTCAGTCACAATCTCACTCTCGTGTACACACTCACACCCTCACTCCCACTCACACACCATCACCCTCACAGGCACCCTCACACATTCACACATTCGCTCACACACTCATACACACTCACAGAGATACACACACAGTCTCACCCACTCTCATACTCACGTACACACCATCAAACACTCAGACACACTCATACAAAAATCTCAGACGCAGTCGTGCAGACACACTTACACTCAGACACTCACAAACCCTGTCACACACACACTCACACACTGTCACACACAACCACACACGTAGAGTCACACTCACATACACTCACTTAGTAGCACGCAATCAACAACACAAAGCCTCGCACACTCAGAAATGTCACACACACTCACACACCTACACACAGACACACTCACACGCACTGGCGCACAAACACAAGTGCACACATATTCACAGCCTCGTATAATCACTCACACACTCCCACTCACACACTCACGCCCTGTAATGCATACTGACATACACAAAGAGCACACACAATCACACTATCAGAAATACACACACACACAAACACCCTCTCACACTCAAACACACACTCATATAAACACTCACACTCTCACACCTGTTCACACACCTAGCCTCAGAAACACATTCTCGCACCCGCTCATACACACTCACGCTTACATATACATGCTCACACACACACTCTCAACCACTCAAACACAGCACCTCACACACCTACACCCACACACTCCTACACAAAATCAGACAGAGACACACACTCACACACTCACAGACTCACACACACTCACACAGGTTCTCACACTGTCACACTCACAAAACTACACACACAGACACACTCTCACACACTCACTGACTCACATGCAGTCACACACACTCACACAATGTCACACACACACCAACACACACACTCACACACACTCACACATAAAACCATTTGGTCACAGTCACACACTTGTGTAAAAACTCACACACTCACTCCCACTCACAAAATTACCCTCGCAAACACAGTCACATTCACACATTCCCTCACACACTCACTGAAATATACTCACACACTCACCCACTCTCACACTCATCTACACATATCCTCACACACTCTAGCACCCTCACATACAGGAGTCACAGACGCCGTTGTGCAGACACACTTACACTCAGACACTCACACACCGTCACACACAGTCACTCTCACCCACTGTCACACACAAACACACACAGATACACACTCACATACATTCACATATTAGAGCGCCATCACGTACACACACTGACTTGCACACTCACAAATATCACACACACACCTACACACAGACACACACTCACACAGACACACAAACGCTCACACATTCCCACCCTCGTATAATCACTCACACACTCACTCTCACACACCTACAGTCTTTCAATCACACTTAACAGCTCATATACAATCGCACTCACATAGACATGCTCACACACACTCTCATGCTCTCACCAACTCACACACAGCATCTTTCTCACTTACACACACACACACACACACCTTCACAGACTCCCTCACATGCACACTCTCATAGAAAATACCCGCATGCCCTCAAACAGACAGATACACTCACATATTCACACAACCTGTCACACACCATCACAGACACAGTCTCTCACTGTCACACACAGTCACACTACTACACGCACAGACACACCCAAACACACTCCATCACATACACGTTCACACACTGTCAAACACACACACACTACTACACAAACACCATCACACACACTCTCAAACTCACACACACTCACCTGCTGTCACACTCACTCACACACACTACCAGACTCAAATGCACTCACACACACACTGACACACACCATCGCACACTTGTTTAAAACCACACAAGCTCTCAGACACACCTCTCACATTCTCACACCCTGTCACACACCCTCACGCACTCACACACACACTCACACACCTTCACACACAGACACACACTCACACGTTTTTATGCATTCAAACACACACTCTCGCTTACACTCAGACACACTCACACCCGATCACACTCACGCACAACCACACTCACATATATGCACTCACAGAGTCACACATCTGCTCACACAGTCTCACACACTGTCACATAGATATACTCACACAAACACACTATCACCCACTCACACACAGCACCGCACACACCTACACAATCTCGCACACACCATCACACTCCCACTCACACACACACTCACATAAAAATTCACACACGCAGTCAAACAAACTCACCTAAACTCACACACAAGCACAATCTGTCACACAGACTTACACACGCTCTCACACTCACAAGCACCCTCAAATTAACACACTCACAAACACACTCACACACTGTGACACACACAAAATTTAACACACACACAGTCACCTACACTCAAACACAAACACACACTCACTCACAATCAAATCTTTTAGAAACACTCACACCCTCTCTCACCTACTCTCTCATCATCACACTCCGAAACTCCCCATTACAAACTCACACAAACTCACAGATTCACACTCAATCACACTGACACTCTCACCAACTCACACACTGCACTTCACAAACCTAAGCACACAAACACTCGCACACACCATCACACACTCACACACTGTCCCTCACGTTAGAGAAAAATTCACACACGCCCTGACACAACTACACTCACATATTCATAAAACCTGTCACACAAACCCTCGCACACACTCACCCACTCGCCCACTGTCACACACCTACACACACAGTCAAACTCACCCACTATCAAAGAGGCTCACATGCACTCACACACACGCAGTCACACACACACCTACACCCCCAGACACCACCAAACGCACTCAGTCTCGCACGCACTCTTACACACTGAATCTGCCACACACTCTCACACTCCTACACACTCAGACACACCCACACATACTCACAGACTCACATGGAATCTCACACACACACACTGTCACAAACTAACACACCTACACACACAGACCCACTTATGCACACTCACACTCAGACACACACCCAATCACACACGTATATGCACTCACACACTCACACCCACCCACAAACCTTCACTCTCTCAAACGCGCACACACAAACACCCGCTCATACACACTCACGCACACTAACATATACATTCTCTCACACAGCTCCTCACACACCTGCGCACTCACACACACACCATCACACCCTGTAATGCACACTCACATACACAAAGAGCTCACAAACCCACACTATCAGAATTACACACACTCACACAGACACTCACACACCTGCACACACACACAGTCGCACACAAACACTCTCACAATCTAACACTCATATAAACACTCACACTCTCACACCCACTCACACACCTAGCCTAAAAGTCACGTTCTCACTCCCACTCATACACACCCACGCTCACATATACATGTTCACACACACACTCAGACACTCGAACACAGCACCTCACACACCTACACCCACACACTCCAACACAGCATCACACAGACTCACCCACACACACTCACAGATTCACACACACTCTCACATTTTCTCACTCTTTCACACTCTCACAGACCTACACACACAGAAACACACTCCCAGACTCTCATGCAGTCACACACACTCACACTGTCACACCCACACACCCACTCACAGACTCACGTACACACACTCACACACACAACCATTAACTCTCAATCACACACTAGTGTACACACTCTCACACTCACTGCCACTCACACACCTACACTCTCACAAACACACTCATATTGCCACATTCGCTCACACACACACACAAACACTAAAGTATACTCACGCACGCTCTCACCCACTCACACTCACCTACAGACACCATCACACACTCACACACACTCCCATACAAAAATCACAGATGCTGTCCTGCAGACACACATGCACTCAGACACTCACACCCTGTCACACACAGAGACTCTAACACACTGTCACACACAAACGGACACATACAGAGACACACGCACATATATTCTCGTATAAGAATACCATGAAAAAACACACACTGTCTTGCACACTCACAAATACACACACACTCACACACCTACACACAGTCAAACTCACACACTATCATAGGGGCTCACATGCACTCACACACACGCAGTCACACACACACACACCTACACCCACAGACACCACCAAATGCACTCAGTTTCACACGCACTCATACACACTCAATCTGCCACACAATCTCACACACTTACACACACAGACACACCCACACACAATCACAGACTCACATGGAATCACACACACTCACACTGTCACAAACTAACACACCTACACACACAGACTCACTTATGCACACACACACACACCCAATCTCACACGTACATGCACTCACACACTCACACCCACCCACAAAACTACACTCTCACAAACACACACACGCAAACACCCGCTCATATACACTCACACACACTCACATATACATGCTCACGCACAGCACCTCACAGACCTGCACACTCACATACACACACCATCACACACTCGCACACGCTCACATATAGGAAATCACACATGCACTCAAACATATACACCTACACTCACACACTCACTGACCTTGTCACACACCCTTCCACACTCACACGCACTCACACCCTGTAATGCACACTGATGTACACAAAGAGCACACACAGTCACACTATCAGAAGTACACTCACACTCTCACACCCACTCACACACCTAGTCTCAGAATCACATTCTCACACCCGCTCATACACACACACGCTCACATATACATGCTCACACACACACTCTCAACCACTCAAACACAGCACCTCACACACCTACACCCACACACTCCAACACAGCATCATACAGAGACACACTCACACACACTCACTCACTCACCCACACTCAGATTCTCACAATCTGTCACACTCACACAACTACACACACAGACACAAACACTCACAGACTCACATGCAGTCACACACTCACACGCTCTCACACGCACACCTGCACAAACACACTCACACACACTCACACACAAACACCCTTTCAGTCACAATCTCACTCTCGTGTACACACTCACACCCTCACTCCCACTCACACACCATCACCCTCACAGGCACACTCACACATTCACACATTCGCTCACACACTCATACACACTCACAGAGATACACACACAGTCTCACCCACTCTCATACTCACGTACACACCATCCAACACTCAGACACACTCATACAAAAATCTCAGACGCAGTCGTGCAGACACACTTACACTCAGACACTCACAAACCCTGTCACACACACACTCACACACTGTCACACACAACCACACACGTAGAGTCACACTCACATACACTCACTTAGTAGCACGCAATCAACAACACAAAGCCTCGCACACTCAGAAATGTCACACACACTCACACACCTACACACAGACACACTCACACGCACTGGCGCACAAACACAAGTGCACACATATTCACAGCCTCGTATAATCACTCACACACTCCCACTCACACACTCACGCCCTGTAATGCATACTGACATACACAAAGAGCACACACAATCACACTATCAGAAATACACACACACACAAACACCCTCTCACACTCAAACACACACTCATATAAACACTCACACTCTCACACCTGTTCACACACCTAGCCTCAGAAACACATTCTCGCACCCGCTCATACACACTCACGCTTACATATACATGCTCACACACACACTCTCAACCACTCAAACACAGCACCTCACACACCTACACCCACACACTCCTACACAAAATCAGACAGAGACACACACTCACACACTCACAGACTCACACACACTCACACAGGTTCTCACACTGTCACACTCACAAAACTACACACACAGACACACTCTCACACACTCACTGACTCACATGCAGTCACACACACTCACACAATGTCACACACACACCAACACACACACTCACACACACTCACACATAAAACCATTTGGTCACAGTCACACACTTGTGTAAAAACTCACACACTCACTCCCACTCACAAAATTACCCTCGCAAACACAGTCACATTCACACATTCCCTCACACACTCACTGAAATATACTCACACACTCACCCACTCTCACACTCATCTACACATATCCTCACACACTCTAGCACCCTCACATACAGGAGTCACAGACGCCGTTGTGCAGACACACTTACACTCAGACACTCACACACCGTCACACACAGTCACTCTCACCCACTGTCACACACAAACACACACAGATACACACTCACATACATTCACATATTAGAGCGCCATCACGTACACACACTGACTTGCACACTCACAAATATCACACACACACCTACACACAGACACACACTCACACAGACACACAAACGCTCACACATTCCCACCCTCGTATAATCACTCACACACTCACTCTCACACACCTACAGTCTTTCAATCACACTTAACAGCTCATATACAATCGCACTCACATAGACATGCTCACACACACTCTCATGCTCTCACCAACTCACACACAGCATCTTTCTCACTTACACACACACACACACACACCTTCACAGACTCCCTCACATGCACACTCTCATAGAAAATACCCGCATGCCCTCAAACAGACAGATACACTCACATATTCACACAACCTGTCACACACCATCACAGACACAGTCTCTCACTGTCACACACAGTCACACTACTACACGCACAGACACACCCAAACACACTCCATCACATACACGTTCACACACTGTCAAACACACACACACTACTACACAAACACCATCACACACACTCTCAAACTCACACACACTCACCTGCTGTCACACTCACTCACACACACTACCAGACTCAAATGCACTCACACACACACTGACACACACCATCGCACACTTGTTTAAAACCACACAAGCTCTCAGACACACCTCTCACATTCTCACACCCTGTCACACACCCTCACGCACTCACACACACACTCACACACCTTCACACACAGACACACACTCACACGTTTTTATGCATTCAAACACACACTCTCGCTTACACTCAGACACACTCACACCCGATCACACTCACGCACAACCACACTCACATATATGCACTCACAGAGTCACACATCTGCTCACACAGTCTCACACACTGTCACATAGATATACTCACACAAACACACTATCACCCACTCACACACAGCACCGCACACACCTACACAATCTCGCACACACCATCACACTCCCACTCACACACACACTCACATAAAAATTCACACACGCAGTCAAACAAACTCACCTAAACTCACACACAAGCACAATCTGTCACACAGACTTACACACGCTCTCACACTCACAAGCACCCTCAAATTAACACACTCACAAACACACTCACACACTGTGACACACACAAAATTTAACACACACACAGTCACCTACACTCAAACACAAACACACACTCACTCACAATCAAATCTTTTAGAAACACTCACACCCTCTCTCACCTACTCTCTCATCATCACACTCCGAAACTCCCCATTACAAACTCACACAAACTCACAGATTCACACTCAATCACACTGACACTCTCACCAACTCACACACTGCACTTCACAAACCTAAGCACACAAACACTCGCACACACCATCACACACTCACACACTGTCCCTCACGTTAGAGAAAAATTCACACACGCCCTGACACAACTACACTCACATATTCATAAAACCTGTCACAAACCCTCGCACACACTCACCCACTCGCCCACTGTCACACACCTACACACACAGTCAAACTCACCCACTATCAAAGAGGCTCACATGCACTCACACACACGCAGTCACACACACACCTACACCCCCAGACACCACCAAACGCACTCAGTCTCGCACGCACTCTTACACACTGAATCTGCCACACACTCTCACACTCCTACACACTCAGACACACCCACACATACTCACAGACTCACATGGAATCTCACACACACACACTGTCACAAACTAACACACCTACACACACAGACCCACTTATGCACACTCACACTCAGACACACACCCAATCACACACGTATATGCACTCACACACTCACACCCACCCACAAACCTTCACTCTCTCAAACGCGCACACACAAACACCCGCTCATACACACTCACGCACACTAACATATACATTCTCTCACACAGCTCCTCACACACCTGCGCACTCACACACACACCATCACACCCTGTAATGCACACTCACATACACAAAGAGCTCACAAACCCACACTATCAGAATTACACACACTCACACAGACACTCACACACCTGCACACACACACAGTCGCACACAAACACTCTCACAATCTAACACTCATATAAACACTCACACTCTCACACCCACTCACACACCTAGCCTAAAAGTCACGTTCTCACTCCCACTCATACACACCCACGCTCACATATACATGTTCACACACACACTCAGCCACTCGAACACAGCACCTCACACACCTACACCCACACACTCCAACACAGCATCACACAGACTCACCCACACACACTCACAGATTCACACACACTCTCACATTTTCTCACTCTTTCACACTCTCACAGACCTACACACACAGAAACACACTCCCAGACTCTCATGCAGTCACACACACTCACACTGTCACACCCACACACCCACTCACAGACTCACGTACACACACTCACACACACAACCATTAACTCTCAATCACACACTAGTGTACACACTCTCACACTCACTCACACTCACACACCTACACTCTCACAAACACACTCATATTGCCACATTCGCTCACACACACACACAAACACTAAAGTATACTCACGCACGCTCTCACCCACTCACACTCACCTACAGACACCATCACACACTCACACACACTCCCATACAAAAATCACAGATGCTGTCCTGCAGACACACATGCACTCAGACACTCACACCCTGTCACACACAGAGACTCTAACACACTGTCACACACAAACGGACACATACAGAGACACACGCACATATATTCTCGTATAAGAATACCATGAAAAAACACACACTGTCTTGCACACTCACAAATACACACACACTCACACACCTACACACAGTCAAACTCACACACTATCATAGGGGCTCACATGCACTCACACACACGCAGTCACACACACACACACCTACACCCACAGACACCACCAAATGCACTCAGTTTCACACGCACTCATACACACTCAATCTGCCACACAATCTCACACACTTACACACACAGACACACCCACACACAATCACAGACTCACATGGAATCACACACACTCACACTGTCACAAACTAACACACCTACACACACAGACTCACTTATGCACACACACACACACCCAATCTCACACGTACATGCACTCACACACTCACACCCACCCACAAAACTACACTCTCACAAACACACACATGCAAACACCCGCTCATATACACTCACACACACTCACATATACATGCTCACGCACAGCACCTCACAGACCTGCACACTCACATACACACACCATCACACACTCGCACACGCTCACATATAGGAAATCACACATGCACTCAAACATATACACCTACACTCACACACTCACTGACCTTGTCACACACCCTTCCACACTCACACGCACTCACACCCTGTAATGCACACTGATGTACACAAAGAGCACACACAGTCACACTATCAGAAGTACACTCACACTCTCACACCCACTCACACACCTAGTCTCAGAATCACATTCTCACACCCGCTCATACACACACACGCTCACATATACATGCTCACACACACACTCTCAACCACTCAAACACAGCACCTCACACACCTACACCCACACACTCCAACACAGCATCATACAGAGACACACTCACACACACTCACTCACTCACCCACACTCAGATTCTCACAATCTGTCACACTCACACAACTACACACACAGACACAAACACTCACAGACTCACATGCAGTCACACACTCACACGCTCTCACACGCACACCTGCACAAACACACTCACACACACTCACACACAAACACCCTTTCAGTCACAATCTCACTCTCGTGTACACACTCACACCCTCACTCCCACTCACACACCATCACCCTCACAGGCACCCTCACACATTCACACATTCGCTCACACACTCATACACACTCACAGAGATACACACACAGTCTCACCCACTCTCATACTCACGTACACACCATCCAACACTCAGACACACTCATACAAAAATCTCAGACGCAGTCGTGCAGACACACTTACACTCAGACACTCACAAACCCTGTCACACACACACTCACACACTGTCACACACAACCACACACGTAGAGTCACACTCACATACACTCACTTAGTAGCACGCAATCAACAACACAAAGCCTCGCACACTCAGAAATGTCACACACACTCACACACCTACACACAGACACACTCACACGCACTGGCGCACAAACACAAGTGCACACATATTCACAGCCTCGTATAATCACTCACACACTCCCACTCACACACTCACGCCCTGTAATGCATACTGACATACACAAAGAGCACACACAATCACACTATCAGAAATACACACACACACAAACACCCTCTCACACTCAAACACACACTCATATAAACACTCACACTCTCACACCTGTTCACACACCTAGCCTCAGAAACACATTCTCGCACCCGCTCATACACACTCACGCTTACATATACATGCTCACACACACACTCTCAACCACTCAAACACAGCACCTCACACACCTACACCCACACACTCCTACACAAAATCAGACAGAGACACACACTCACACACTCACAGACTCACACACACTCACACAGGTTCTCACACTGTCACACTCACAAAACTACACACACAGACACACTCTCACACACTCACTGACTCACATGCAGTCACACACACTCACACAATGTCACACACACACCAACACACACACTCACACACACTCACACATAAAACCATTTGGTCACAGTCACACACTTGTGTAAAAACTCACACACTCACTCCCACTCACAAAATTACCCTCGCAAACACAGTCACATTCACACATTCCCTCACACACTCACTGAAATATACTCACACACTCACCCACTCTCACACTCATCTACACATATCCTCACACACTCTAGCACCCTCACATACAGGAGTCACAGACGCCGTTGTGCAGACACACTTACACTCAGACACTCACACACCGTCACACACAGTCACTCTCACCCACTGTCACACACAAACACACACAGATACACACTCACATACATTCACATATTAGAGCGCCATCACGTACACACACTGACTTGCACACTCACAAATATCACACACACACCTACACACAGACACACACTCACACAGACACACAAACGCTCACACATTCCCACCCTCGTATAATCACTCACACACTCACTCTCACACACCTACAGTCTTTCAATCACACTTAACAGCTCATATACAATCGCACTCACATAGACATGCTCACACACACTCTCATGCTCTCACCAACTCACACACAGCATCTTTCTCACTTACACACACACACACACACACCTTCACAGACTCCCTCACATGCACACTCTCATAGAAAATACCTGCATGCCCTCAAACAGACAGATACACTCACATATTCACACAACCTGTCACACACCATCACAGACACAGTCTCTCACTGTCACACACAGTCACACTACTACACGCACAGACACACCCAAACACACTCCATCACATACACGTTCACACACTGTCAAACACACACACACTACTACACAAACACCATCACACACAGTCTCACACTCACACACACTCACCTGCTGTCACACTCACTCACACACACTACCAGACTCAAATGCACTCACACACACACTGACACACACCATCGCACACTTGTTTAAAACCACACAAGCTCTCAGACACACCTCTCACATTCTCACACCCTGTCACACACCCTCACGCACTCACACACACACTCACACACCTTCACACACAGACACACACTCACACGTTTTTATGCATTCAAACACACACTCTCGCTTACACTCAGACACACTCACACCCGATCACACTCACGCACAACCACACTCACATATATGCACTCACAGAGTCACACATCTGCTCACACAGTCTCACACACTGTCACATAGATATACTCACACAAACACACTATCACCCACTCACACACAGCACCGCACACACCTACACAATCTCGCACACACCATCACACTCCCACTCACACACACACTCACATAAAAATTCACACACGCAGTCAAACAAACTCACCTAAACTCACACACAAGCACAATCTGTCACACAGACTTACACACGCTCTCACACTCACAAGCACCCTCAAATTAACACACTCACAAACACACTCACACACTGTGACACACACAAAATTTAACACACACACAGTCACCTACACTCAAACACAAACACACACTCACTCACAATCAAATCTTTTAGAAACACTCACACCCTCTCTCACCTACTCTCTCATCATCACACTCCGAAACTCCCCATTACAAACTCACACAAACTCACAGATTCACACTCAATCACACTGACACTCTCACCAACTCACACACTGCACTTCACAAACCTAAGCACACAAACACTCGCACACACCATCACACACTCACACACTGTCCCTCACGTTAGAGAAAAATTCACACACGCCCTGACACAACTACACTCACATATTCATAAAACCTGTCACACAAACCCTCGCACACACTCACCCACTCGCCCACTGTCACACACCTACACACACAGTCAAACTCACCCACTATCAAAGAGGCTCACATGCACTCACACACACGCAGTCACACACACACCTACACCCCCAGACACCACCAAACGCACTCAGTCTCGCACGCACTCTTACACACTGAATCTGCCACACACTCTCACACTCCTACACACTCAGACACACCCACACATACTCACAGACTCACATGGAATCTCACACACACACACTGTCACAAACTAACACACCTACACACACAGACCCACTTATGCACACTCACACTCAGACACACACCCAATCACACACGTATATGCACTCACACACTCACACCCACCCACAAACCTTCACTCTCTCAAACGCGCACACACAAACACCCGCTCATACACACTCACGCACACTAACATATACATTCTCTCACACAGCTCCTCACACACCTGCGCACTCACACACACACCATCACACCCTGTAATGCACACTCACATACACAAAGAGCTCACAAACCCACACTATCAGAATTACACACACTCACACAGACACTCACACACCTGCACACACACACAGTCGCACACAAACACTCTCACAATCTAACACTCATATAAACACTCACACTCTCACACCCACTCACACACCTAGCCTAAAAGTCACGTTCTCACTCCCACTCATACACACCCACGCTCACATATACATGTTCACACACACACTCAGACACTCGAACACAGCACCTCACACACCTACACCCACACACTCCAACACAGCATCACACAGACTCACCCACACACACTCACAGATTCACACACACTCTCACATTTTCTCACTCTTTCACACTCTCACAGACCTACACACACAGAAACACACTCCCAGACTCTCATGCAGTCACACACACTCACACTGTCACACCCACACACCCACTCACAGACTCACGTACACACACTCACACACACAACCATTAACTCTCAATCACACACTAGTGTACATACTCTCACACTCACTCCCACTCACACACCTACACTCTCACAAACACACTCATATTGCCACATTCGCTCACACACTCACACACAAACACTAAAGTATACTCACGCACACTCTCACCCACTCACACTCACCTACAGACACCATCACACACTCACACACACTCCCATACAAAAATCACAGATGCTGTCCTGCAGACACACATGCACTCAGACACTCACACCCTGTCACACACAGAGACTCTAACACACTGTCACACACAAACGGACACATACAGAGACACACGCACATATATTCTCGTATAAGAATACCATGAAAAAACACACATTGTCTTGCACACTCACAAATACACACACTCACACACCTACACACAGTCAAACTCACACACTATCATAGGGGCTCACATGCACTCACACACACGCAGTCACACACACACACACCTACACCCACAGACACCACCAAATGCACTCAGTTTCACACGCACTCATACACACTCAATCTGCCACACAATCTCACACACTTACACACACAGACACACCCACACACAATCACAGACTCACATGGAATCACACACACTCACACTGTCACAAACTAACACACCTACACACACAGACTCACTTATGCACACACACACACCCAATCTCACACGTACATGCACTCACACACTCACACCCACCCACAAAACTACACTCTCACAAACACACACACGCAAACACCCGCTCATATACACTCACACACACTCACATATACATGCTCACGCACAGCACCTCACAGACCTGCACACTCACATACACACACCATCACACATTCGCACACGCTCACATATAGGAAATCACACATGCACTCAAACATATACACCTACACTCACACACTCACTGACCTTGTCACACACCCTTCCACACTCACACGCACTCACACCCTGTAATGCACACTGATGTACACAAAGAGCACACACAGTCACACTATCAGAAGTACACTCACACTCTCACACCCACTCACACACCTAGTCTCAGAATCACATCCTCACACCCGCTCATACACACACACGCTCACATATACATGCTCACACACACACTCTCAACCACTCAAACACAGCACCTCACACACCTACACCCACACACTCCAACACAGCATCATACAGAGACACACTCACACACACTCACTCACTCACCCACACTCAGATTCTCACAATCTGTCACACTCACACAACTACACACAGACACAAACACTCACAGACTCACATGCAGTCACACACTCACACGCTCTCACACGCACACCTGCACAAACACACTCACACACACTCACACACAAACACCCTTTCAGTCACAATCTCACTCTCGTGTACACACTCACACCCTCACTCCCACTCACACACCATCACCCTCACAGGCACACTCACACATTCACACATTCGCTCACACACTCATACACACTCACAGAGATACACACACAGTCTCACCCACTCTCATACTCACGTACACACCATCAAACACTCAGACACACTCATACAAAAATCTCAGACGCAGTCGTGCAGACACACTTACACTCAGACACTCACAAACCCTGTCACACACACACTCACACACTGTCACACACAACCACACACGTAGAGTCACACTCACTTACACTCACTTAGTAGCACGCAATCAACAACACAAAGCCTCGCACACTCAGAAATGTCACACACACTCACACACCTACACACAGACACACTCACACGCACTGGCGCACAAACACAAGTGCACACATATTCACAGCCTCGTATAATCACTCACACACTCCCACTCACACACTCACGCCCTGTAATGCATACTGACATACACAAAGAGCACACACAATCACACTATCAGAAATACACACACACACAAACACCCTCTCACACTCAAACACACACTCATATAAACACTCACACTCTCACACCTGTTCACACACCTAGCCTCAGAAACACATTCTCGCACCCGCTCATACACACTCACGCTTACATATACATGCTCACACACACACTCTCAACCACTCAAACACAGCACCTCACACACCTACACCCACACACTCCTACACAAAATCAGACAGAGACACACACTCACACACTCACACACTCACACACACTCACACAGGTTCTCACACTGTCACACTCACAAAACTACACACACAGACACACTCTCACACACTCACTGACTCACATGCAGTCACACACACTCACACAATGTCACACACACACCAACACACACACTCACACACACTCACACATAAAACCATTTGGTCACAGTCACACACTTGTGTACAAACTCACACACTCACTCCCTCTCACAAAATTGCCCTCGCAAACACAGTCACATTCACACATTCCCTCACACACTCACTGAAATATACTCACACACACTCACCCACTCTCACACTCATCTACACACATCCTCACACACTCTAGCACCCTCACATACAGGAGTCACAGACGCCGTTGTGCAGACACACTTACACTCAGACACTCACACACCCTGTCACACACAGTCACTCTCACCCACTGTCACACACAAACACACACAGATACACACTCACATACATTCACATATTAGAGCGCCATCACGTACACACACTGACTTGCACACTCACAAATATCACACACACACCTACACACAGACACACACACAGACACACAAACGCTCACACATTCCCACCCTCGTATAATCACTCACACACTCACTCTCACACACCTACAGTCTTTCAATCACACTTAACAGCTCATATACAATCGCACTCACATAGACATGCTCACACACACTCTCATGCTCTCACCAACTCACACACAGCATCTTTCTCACTTACACACACACACACCTTCACAGACTCCCTCACATGCACACTCTCATAGAAAATACCCGCATGCCCTCAAACAGACAGATACACTCACATATTCATACAACCTGTCACACACCATCACAGACACAGTCTCTCACTGTCACACACAGTCACACTACTACACGCACAGACACACCCAAACACACTCCATCACATACACGTTCACACACTGTCAAACACACACACACTACTACACAAACACCATCACACACACTCTCAAACTCACACACACTCACCTGCTGTCACACTCACTCACACACACTACCAGACTCAAATGCACTCACACACACACTGACACACACCATCGCACACTTGTTTAAAACCACACAAGCTCTCAGACACACCTCTCACATTCTCACGCCCTGTCACACACCCTCACGCACTCACACACACACTCACACACCTTCACACACAGACACACACTCACACGTTTTTATGCATTCAAACACACACTCTCGCTTACACTCAGACACACTCACACCCGATCACACTCACGCACAACCACACTCACATATATGCACTCACAGAGTCACACATCTGCTCACACAGTCTCACACACTGTCACATAGATATACTCACACAAACACACTATCACCCACTCACACACAGCACCGCACACACCTACACAATCTCGCACACACCATCACACTCCCACTCACACACACACTCACATAAAAATTCACACACGCAGTCAAACAAACTCACCTAAACTCACACACAAGCACAATCTGTCACACAGACTTACACACGCTCTCACACTCACAAGCACCCTCAAATTAACACACTCACAAACACACTCACACACTGTGACACACACAAAATTTAACACACACACAGTCACCTACACTCAAACACAAACACACACTCACTCACAATCAAATCTTTTAGAAACACTCACACCCTCTCTCACCTACTCTCTCATCATCACACTCCGAAACTCCCCATTACAAACTCACACAAACTCACAGATTCACACTCAATCACACTGACACTCTCACCAACTCACACACTGCACTTCACAAACCTAAGCACACAAACACTCGCACACACCATCACACACTCACACACTGTCCCTCACGTTAGAGAAAAATTCACACACGCCCTGACACAACTACACTCACATATTCATAAAACCTGTCACAAACCCTCGCACACACTCACCCACTCGCCCACTGTCACACACCTACACACACAGTCAAACTCACCCACTATCAAAGAGGCTCACATGCACTCACACACACGCAGTCACACACACACCTACACCCCCAGACACCACCAAACGCACTCAGTCTCGCACGCACTCTTACACACTGAATCTGCCACACACTCTCACACTCCTACACACTCAGACACACCCACACATACTCACAGACTCACATGGAATCTCACACACACACACTGTCACAAACTAACACACCTACACACACAGACCCACTTATGCACACTCACACTCAGACACACACCCAATCACACACGTATATGCACTCACACACTCACACCCACCCACAAACCTTCACTCTCTCAAACGCGCACACACAAACACCCGCTCATACACACTCACGCACACTAACATATACATTCTCTCACACAGCTCCTCACACACCTGCGCACTCACACACACACCATCACACCCTGTAATGCACACTCACATACACAAAGAGCTCACAAACCCACACTATCAGAATTACACACACTCACACAGACACTCACACACCTGCACACACACACAGTCGCACACAAACACTCTCACAATCTAACACTCATATAAACACTCACACTCTCACACCCACTCACACACCTAGCCTAAAAGTCACATTCTCACTCCCACTCATACACACCCACGCTCACATATACATGTTCACACACACACTCAGACACTCGAACACAGCACCTCACACACCTACACCCACACACTCCAACACAGCATCACACAGACTCACCCACACACACTCACAGATTCACACACACTCTCACATTTTCTCACTCTTTCACACTCTCACAGACCTACACACACAGAAACACACTCCCAGACTCTCATGCAGTCACACACACTCACACTGTCACACCCACACACCCACTCACAGACTCACGTACACACACTCACACACACAACCATTAACTCTCAATCACACACTAGTGTACATACTCTCACACTCACTCCCACTCACACACCTACACTCTCACAAACACACTCATATTGCCACATTCGCTCACACACTCACACACAAACACTAAAGTATACTCACGCACACTCTCACCCACTCACACTCACCTACAGACACCATCACACACTCACACACACTCCCATACAAAAATCACAGATGCTGTCCTGCAGACACACATGCACTCAGACACTCACACCCTGTCACACACAGAGACTCTAACACACTGTCACACACAAACGGACACATACAGAGACACACGCACATATATTCTCGTATAAGAATACCATGAAAAAACACACATTGTCTTGCACACTCACAAATACACACACTCACACACCTACACACAGTCAAACTCACACACTATCATAGGGGCTCACATGCACTCACACACACGCAGTCACACACACACACACCTACACCCACAGACACCACCAAATGCACTCAGTTTCACACGCACTCATACACACTCAATCTGCCACACAATCTCACACACTTACACACACAGACACACCCACACACAATCACAGACTCACATGGAATCACACACACTCACACTGTCACAAACTAACACACCTACACACACAGACTCACTTATGCACACACACACACCCAATCTCACACGTACATGCACTCACACACTCACACCCACCCACAAAACTACACTCTCACAAACACACACACGCAAACACCCGCTCATATACACTCACACACACTCACATATACATGCTCACGCACAGCACCTCACAGACCTGCACACTCACATACACACACCATCACACATTCGCACACGCTCACATATAGGAAATCACACATGCACTCAAACATATACACCTACACTCACACACTCACTGACCTTGTCACACACCCTTCCACACTCACACGCACTCACACCCTGTAATGCACACTGATGTACACAAAGAGCACACACAGTCACACTATCAGAAGTACACTCACACTCTCACACCCACTCACACACCTAGTCTCAGAATCACATCCTCACACCCGCTCATACACACACACGCTCACATATACATGCTCACACACACACTCTCAACCACTCAAACACAGCACCTCACACACCTACACCCACACACTCCAACACAGCATCATACAGAGACACACTCACACACACTCACTCACTCACCCACACTCAGATTCTCACAATCTGTCACACTCACACAACTACACACACAGACACAAACACTCACAGACTCACATGCAGTCACACACTCACACGCTCTCACACGCACACCTGCACAAACACACTCACACACACTCACACACAAACACCCTTTCAGTCACAATCTCACTCTCGTGTACACACTCACACCCTCACTCCCACTCACACACCATCACCCTCACAGGCACACTCACACATTCACACATTCGCTCACACACTCATACACACTCACAGAGATACACACACAGTCTCACCCACTCTCATACTCACGTACACACCATCAAACACTCAGACACACTCATACAAAAATCTCAGACGCAGTCGTGCAGACACACTTACACTCAGACACTCACAAACCCTGTCACACACACACTCACACACTGTCACACACAACCACACACGTAGAGTCACACTCACACTCACTTAGTAGCACGCAATCAACAACACAAAGCCTCGCACACTCAGAAATGTCACACACACTCACACACCTACACACAGACACACTCACACGCACTGGCGCACAAACACAAGTGCACACATATTCACAGCCTCGTATAATCACTCACACACTCCCACTCACACACTCACGCCCTGTAATGCATACTGACATACACAAAGAGCACACACAATCACACTATCAGAAATACACACACACACAAACACCCTCTCACACTCAAACACACACTCATATAAACACTCACACTCTCACACCTGTTCACACACCTAGCCTCAGAAACACATTCTCGCACCCGCTCATACACACTCACGCTTACATATACATGCTCACACACACACTCTCAACCACTCAAACACAGCACCTCACACACCTACACCCACACACTCCTACACAAAATCAGACAGAGACACACACTCACACACTCACAGACTCACACACACTCACACAGGTTCTCACACTGTCACACTCACAAAACTACACACACAGACACACTCTCACACACTCACTGACTCACATGCAGTCACACACACTCACACAATGTCACACACACACCAACACACACACTCACACACACTCACACATAAAACCATTTGGTCACAGTCACACACTTGTGTACAAACTCACACACTCACTCCCACTCACAAAATTACCCTCGCAAACACAGTCACATTCACACATTCCCTCACACACTCACTGAAATATACTCACACACACTCACCCACTCTCACACTCATCTACACACATCCTCACACACTCTAGCACCCTCACATACAGGAGTCACAGACGCCGTTGTGCAGACACACTTACACTCAGACACTCACACACCCTGTCACACACAGTCACTCTCACCCACTGTCACACACAAACACACACAGATACACACTCACATACATTCACATATTAGAGCGCCATCACGTACACACACTGACTTGCACACTCACAAATATCACACACACACCTACACACAGACACACACTCACACAGACACACAAACGCTCACACATTCCCACCCTCGTATAATCACTCACACACTCACTCTCACACACCTACAGTCTTTCAATCACACAAAACAGCTCATATACAATCGCACTCACATAGACATGCTCACACACACTCTCATGCTCTCACCAACTCACACACAGCATCTTTCTCACTTACACACACACACACACCTTCACAGACTCCCTCACATGCACACTCTCATAGAAAATACCCGCATGCCCTCAAACAGACAGATACACTCACATATTCATACAACCTGTCACACACCATCACAGACACAGTCTCTCACTGTCACACACAGTCACACTACTACACGCACAGACACACCCAAACACACTCCATCACATACACGTTCACACACTGTCAAACACACACACACTACTACACAAACACCATCACACACACTCTCAAACTCACACACACTCACCTGCTGTCACACTCACTCACACACACTACCAGACTCAAATGCACTCACACACACACTGACACACACCATCGCACACTTGTTTAAAACCACACAAGCTCTCAGACACACCTCTCACATTCTCACGCCCTGTCACACACCCTCACGCACTCACACACACACTCACACACCTTCACACACAGACACACACTCACACGTTTTTATGCATTCAAACACACACTCTCGCTTACACTCAGACACACTCACACCCGATCACACTCACGCACAACCACACTCACATATATGCACTCACAGAGTCACACATCTGCTCACACAGTCTCACACACTGTCACATAGATATACTCACACAAACACACTATCACCCACTCACACACAGCACCGCACACACCTACACAATCTCGCACACACCATCACACTCCCACTCACACACACACTCACATAAAAATTCACACACGCAGTCAAACAAACTCACCTAAACTCACACACAAGCACAATCTGTCACACAGACTTACACACGCTCTCACACTCACAAGCACCCTCAAATTAACACACTCACAAACACACTCACACACTGTGACACACACAAAATTTAACACACACACAGTCACCTACACTCAAACACAAACACACACTTACTCACAATCAAATCTTTTAGAAACACTCACACCCTCTCTCACCTACTCTCTCATCATCACACTCCGAAACTCCCCATTACAAACTCACACAAACTCACAGATTCACACTCAATCACACTGACACTCTCACCAACTCACACACTGCACTTCACAAACCTAAGCACACAAACACTCGCACACACCATCACACACTCACACACTGTCCCTCACGTTAGAGAAAAATTCACACACGCCCTGACACAACTACACTCACATATTCATAAAACCTGTCACAAACCCTCGCACACACTCACCCACTCGCCCACTGTCACACACCTACACACACAGTCAAACTCACCCACTATCAAAGAGGCTCACATGCACTCACACACACGCAGTCACACACACACCTACACCCCCAGACACCACCAAACGCACTCAGTCTCGCACGCACTCTTACACACTGAATCTGCCACACACTCTCACACTCCTACACACTCAGACACACCCACACATACTCACAGACTCACATGGAATCTCACACACACACACTGTCACAAACTAACACACCTACACACACAGACCCACTTATGCACACTCACACTCAGACACACACCCAATCACACACGTATATGCACTCACACACTCACACCCACCCACAAACCTTCACTCTCTCAAACGCGCACACACAAACACCCGCTCATACACACTCACGCACACTAACATATACATTCTCTCACACAGCTCCTCACACACCTGCGCACTCACACACACACCATCACACCCTGTAATGCACACTCACATACACAAAGAGCTCACAAACCCACACTATCAGAATTACACACACTCACACAGACACTCACACACCTGCACACACACACAGTCGCACACAAACACTCTCACAATCTAACACTCATATAAACACTCACACTCTCACACCCACTCACACACCTAGCCTAAAAGTCACGTTCTCACTCCCACTCACACACCCACGCTCACATATACATGTTCACACACACACTCAGACACTCGAACACAGCACCTCACACACCTACACCCACACACTCCAACACAGCATCACACAGACTCACCCACACACACTCACAGATTCACACACACTCTCACATTTTCTCACTCTTTCACACTCTCACAGACCTACACACACAGAAACACACTCCCAGACTCTCATGCAGTCACACACACTCACACTGTCACACCCACACACCCACTCACAGACTCACGTACACACACTCACACACACAACCATTAACTCTCAATCACACACTAGTGTACACACTCTCACACTCACTCACACTCACACACCTACACTCTCACAAACACACTCATATTGCCACATTCGCTCACACACTCACACACAAACACTAAAGTATACTCACGCACGCTCTCAGCAACTCACACTCACCTACAGACACCATCACACACTCACACACACTCCCATACAAAAATCACAGATGCTGTCCTGCAGACACACATGCACTCAGACACTCACACCCTGTCACACACAGAGACTCTAACACACTGTCACACACAAACGGACACATACAGAGACACACGCACATATATTCTCGTATAAGAATACCATCAAAAAACACACACTGTCTTGCACACTCACAAATACACACACACTCACACACCTACACACAGTCAAACTCACACACTATCATAGGGGCTCACGTGCACTCACACACATGCAGTCACACACACACACACCTATACCCACAGACACCACCAAATGCACTCAGATTCACACGCACTCATACACACTCAATCTGCCACACAATCTCACACACTTACACACACAGACACACCCACACACAATCACAGACTCACATGGAATCACACACACTCACACTGTCACAAACTAACACACCTACACACACAGACTCACTTATGCACACACACACACCCAATCTCACACGTACATGCACTCACACACTCACACCCACCCACAAAACTACACTCTCACAAACACACACACGCAAACACCCGCTCATATACACTCACACACACTCACATATACATGCTCACGCACAGCACCTCACAGACCTGCACACTCACATACACACACCATCACACATTCGCACACGCTCACATATAGGAAATCACACATGCACTCAAACATATACACCTACACTCACACACTCACTGACCTTGTCACACACCCTTCCACACTCACACGCACTCACACCCTGTAATGCACACTGATGTACACAAAGAGCACACACAGTCACACTATCAGAAGTACACTCACACTCTCACACCCACTCACACACCTAGTCTCAGAATCACATCCTCACACCCGCTCATACACACACACGCTCACATATACATGCTCACACACACACTCTCAACCACTCAAACACAGCACCTCACACACCTACACCCACACACTCCAACACAGCATCATACAGAGACACACTCACACACACTCACTCACTCACCCACACTCAGATTCTCACAATCTGTCACACTCACACAACTACACACACAGACACAAACACTCACAGACTCACATGCAGTCACACACTCACACGCTCTCACACGCACACCTGCACAAACACACTCACACACACTCACACACAAACACCCTTTCAGTCACAATCTCACTCTCGTGTACACACTCACACCCTCACTCCCACTCACACACCATCACCCTCACAGGCACACTCACACATTCACACATTCGCTCACACACTCATACACACTCACAGAGATACACACACAGTCTCACCCACTCTCATACTCACGTACACACCATCAAACACTCAGACACACTCATACAAAAATCTCAGACGCAGTCGTGCAGACACACTTACACTCAGACACTCACAAACCCTGTCACACACACACTCACACACTGTCACACACAACCACACACGTAGAGTCACACTCACACTCACTTAGTAGCACGCAATCAACAACACAAAGCCTCGCACACTCAGAAATGTCACACACACTCACACACCTACACACAGACACACTCACACGCACTGGCGCACAAACACAAGTGCACACATATTCACAGCCTCGTATAATCACTCACACACTCCCACTCACACACTCACGCCCTGTAATGCATACTGACATACACAAAGAGCACACACAATCACACTATCAGAAATACACACACACACAAACACCCTCTCACACTCAAACACACACTCATATAAACACTCACACTCTCACACCTGTTCACACACCTAGCCTCAGAAACACATTCTCGCACCCGCTCATACACACTCACGCTTACATATACATGCTCACACACACACTCTCAACCACTCAAACACAGCACCTCACACACCTACACCCACACACTCCTACACAAAATCAGACAGAGACACACACTCACACACTCACAGACTCACACACACTCACACAGGTTCTCACACTGTCACACTCACAAAACTACACACACAGACACACTCTCACACACTCACTGACTCACATGCAGTCACACACACTCACACAATGTCACACACACACCAACACACACACTCACACACACTCACACATAAAACCATTTGGTCACAGTCACACACTTGTGTACAAACTCACACACTCACTCCCACTCACAAAATTACCCTCGCAAACACAGTCACATTCACACATTCCCTCACACACTCACTGAAATATACTCACACACACTCACCCACTCTCACACTCATCTACACACATCCTCACACACTCTAGCACCCTCACATACAGGAGTCACAGACGCCGTTGTGCAGACACACTTACACTCAGACACTCACACACCCTGTCACACACAGTCACTCTCACCCACTGTCACACACAAACACACACAGATACACACTCACATACATTCACATATTAGAGCGCCATCACGTACACACACTGACTTGCACACTCACAAATATCACACACACACCTACACACAGACACACACTCACACAGACACACAAACGCTCACACATTCCCACCCTCGTATAATCACTCACACACTCACTCTCACACACCTACAGTCTTTCAATCACACAAAACAGCTCATATACAATCGCACTCACATAGACATGCTCACACACACTCTCATGCTCTCACCAACTCACACACAGCATCTTTCTCACTTACACACACACACACACCTTCACAGACTCCCTCACATGCACACTCTCATAGAAAATACCCGCATGCCCTCAAACAGACAGATACACTCACATATTCATACAACCTGTCACACACCATCACAGACACAGTCTCTCACTGTCACACACAGTCACACTACTACACGCACAGACACACCCAAACACACTCCATCACATACACGTTCACACACTGTCAAACACACACACACTACTACACAAACACCATCACACACACTCTCAAACTCACACACACTCACCTGCTGTCACACTCACTCACACACACTACCAGACTCAAATGCACTCACACACACACTGACACACACCATCGCACACTTGTTTAAAACCACACAAGCTCTCAGACACACCTCTCACATTCTCACGCCCTGTCACACACCCTCACGCACTCACACACACACTCACACACCTTCACACACAGACACACACTCACACGTTTTTATGCATTCAAACACACACTCTCGCTTACACTCAGACACACTCACACCCGATCACACTCACGCACAACCACACTCACATATATGCACTCACAGAGTCACACATCTGCTCACACAGTCTCACACACTGTCACATAGATATACTCACACAAACACACTATCACCCACTCACACACAGCACCGCACACACCTACACAATCTCGCACACACCATCACACTCCCACTCACACACACACTCACATAAAAATTCACACACGCAGTCAAACAAACTCACCTAAACTCACACACAAGCACAATCTGTCACACAGACTTACACACGCTCTCACACTCACAAGCACCCTCAAATTAACACACTCACAAACACACTCACACACTGTGACACACACAAAATTTAACACACACACAGTCACCTACACTCAAACACAAACACACACTTACTCACAATCAAATCTTTTAGAAACACTCACACCCTCTCTCACCTACTCTCTCATCATCACACTCCGAAACTCCCCATTACAAACTCACACAAACTCACAGATTCACACTCAATCACACTGACACTCTCACCAACTCACACACTGCACTTCACAAACCTAAGCACACAAACACTCGCACACACCATCACACACTCACACACTGTCCCTCACGTTAGAGAAAAATTCACACACGCCCTGACACAACTACACTCACATATTCATAAAACCTGTCACAAACCCTCGCACACACTCACCCACTCGCCCACTGTCACACACCTACACACACAGTCAAACTCACCCACTATCAAAGAGGCTCACATGCACTCACACACACGCAGTCACACACACACCTACACCCCCAGACACCACCAAACGCACTCAGTCTCGCACGCACTCTTACACACTGAATCTGCCACACACTCTCACACTCCTACACACTCAGACACACCCACACATACTCACAGACTCACATGGAATCTCACACACACACACTGTCACAAACTAACACACCTACACACACAGACCCACTTATGCACACTCACACTCAGACACACACCCAATCACACACGTATATGCACTCACACACTCACACCCACCCACAAACCTTCACTCTCTCAAACGCGCACACACAAACACCCGCTCATACACACTCACGCACACTAACATATACATTCTCTCACACAGCTCCTCACACACCTGCGCACTCACACACACACCATCACACCCTGTAATGCACACTCACATACACAAAGAGCTCACAAACCCACACTATCAGAATTACACACACTCACACAGACACTCACACACCTGCACACACACACAGTCGCACACAAACACTCTCACAATCTAACACTCATATAAACACTCACACTCTCACACCCACTCACACACCTAGCCTAAAAGTCACGTTCTCACTCCCACTCACACACCCACGCTCACATATACATGTTCACACACACACTCAGACACTCGAACACAGCACCTCACACACCTACACCCACACACTCCAACACAGCATCACACAGACTCACCCACACACACTCACAGATTCACACACACTCTCACATTTTCTCACTCTTTCACACTCTCACAGACCTACACACACAGAAACACACTCCCAGACTCTCATGCAGTCACACACACTCACACTGTCACACCCACACACCCACTCACAGACTCACGTACACACACTCACACACACAACCATTAACTCTCAATCACACACTAGTGTACACACTCTCACACTCACTCACACTCACACACCTACACTCTCACAAACACACTCATATTGCCACATTCGCTCACACACTCACACACAAACACTAAAGTATACTCACGCACGCTCTCAGCAACTCACACTCACCTACAGACACCATCACACACTCACACACACTCCCATACAAAAATCACAGATGCTGTCCTGCAGACACACATGCACTCAGACACTCACACCCTGTCACACACAGAGACTCTAACACACTGTCACACACAAACGGACACATACAGAGACACACGCACATATATTCTCGTATAAGAATACCATCAAAAAACACACACTGTCTTGCACACTCACAAATACACACACACTCACACACCTACACACAGTCAAACTCACACACTATCATAGGGGCTCACGTGCACTCACACACATGCAGTCACACACACACACACCTACACCCACAGACACCACCAAATGCACTCAGATTCACACGCACTCATACACACTCAATCTGCCACACAATCTCACACACTTACACACACAGACACACCCACACACAATCACAGACTCACATGGAATCACACACACTCACACTGTCACAAACTAACACACCTACACACACAGACTCACTTATGCACACACACACACCCAATCTCACACGTACATGCACTCACACACTCACACCCACCCACAAAACTACACTCTCACAAACACACACACGCAAACACCCGCTCATATACACTCACACACACTCACATATACATGCTCACGCACAGCACCTCACAGACCTGCACACTCACATACACACACCATCACACATTCGCACACGCTCACATATAGGAAATCACACATGCACTCAAACATATACACCTACACTCACACACTCACTGACCTTGTCACACACCCTTCCACACTCACACGCACTCACACCCTGTAATGCACACTGATGTACACAAAGAGCACACACAGTCACACTATCAGAAGTACACTCACACTCTCACACCCACTCACACACCTAGTCTCAGAATCACATCCTCACACCCGCTCATACACACACACGCTCACATATACATGCTCACACACACACTCTCAACCACTCAAACACAGCACCTCACACACCTACACCCACACACTCCAACACAGCATCATACAGAGACACACTCACACACACTCACTCACTCACCCACACTCAGATTCTCACAATCTGTCACACTCACACAACTACACACACAGACACAAACACTCACAGACTCACATGCAGTCACACACTCACACGCTCTCACACGCACACCTGCACAAACACACTCACACACACTCACACACAAACACCCTTTCAGTCACAATCTCACTCTCGTGTACACACTCACACCCTCACTCCCACTCACACACCATCACCCTCACAGGCACACTCACACATTCACACATTCGCTCACACACTCATACACACTCACAGAGATACACACACAGTCTCACCCACTCTCATACTCACGTACACACCATCAAACACTCAGACACACTCATACAAAAATCTCAGACGCAGTCGTGCAGACACACTTACACTCAGACACTCACAAACCCTGTCACACACACACTCACACACTGTCACACACAACCACACACGTAGAGTCACACTCACACTCACTTAGTAGCACGCAATCAACAACACAAAGCCTCGCACACTCAGAAATGTCACACACACTCACACACCTACACACAGACACACTCACACGCACTGGCGCACAAACACAAGTGCACACATATTCACAGCCTCGTATAATCACTCACACACTCCCACTCACACACTCACGCCCTGTAATGCATACTGACATACACAAAGAGCACACACAATCACACTATCAGAAATACACACACACACAAACACCCTCTCACACTCAAACACACACTCATATAAACACTCACACTCTCACACCTGTTCACACACCTAGCCTCAGAAACACATTCTCGCACCCGCTCATACACACTCACGCTTACATATACATGCTCACACACACACTCTCAACCACTCAAACACAGCACCTCACACACCTACACCCACACACTCCTACACAAAATCAGACAGAGACACACACTCACACACTCACAGACTCACACACACTCACACAGGTTCTCACACTGTCACACTCACAAAACTACACACACAGACACACTCTCACACACTCACTGACTCACATGCAGTCACACACACTCACACAATGTCACACACACACCAACACACACACTCACACACACTCACACATAAAACCATTTGGTCACAGTCACACACTTGTGTACAAACTCACACACTCACTCCCACTCACAAAATTACCCTCGCAAACACAGTCACATTCACACATTCCCTCACACACTCACTGAAATATACTCACACACACTCACCCACTCTCACACTCATCTACACACATCCTCACACACTCTAGCACCCTCACATACAGGAGTCACAGACGCCGTTGTGTAGACACACTTACACTCAGACACTCACACACCCTGTCACACACAGTCACTCTCACCCACTGTCACACACAAACACACACAGATACACACTCACATACATTCACATATTAGAGCGCCATCACGTACACACACTGACTTGCACACTCACAAATATCACACACACACCTACACACAGACACACACTCACACAGACACACAAACGCTCACACATTCCCACCCTCGTATAATCACTCACACACTCACTCTCACACACCTACAGTCTTTCAATCACACTTAACAGCTCATATACAATCGCACTCACATAGACATGCTCACACACACTCTCATGCTCTCACCAACTCACACACAGCATCTTTCTCACTTACACACACACACACACACACCTTCACAGACTCCCTCACATGCACACTCTCATAGAAAATACCCGCATGCCCTCAAACAGACAGATACACTCACATATTCATACAACCTGTCACACACCATCACAGACACAGTCTCTCACTGTCACACACAGTCACACTACTACACGCACAGACACACCCAAACACACTCCATCACATACACGTTCACACACTGTCAAACACACACACACTACTACACAAACACCATCACACACACTCTCACACTCACACACACTCACCTGCTGTCACACTCACTCACACACACTACCAGACTCAAATGCACTCACACACACACTGACACACACCATCGCACACTTGTTTAAAACCACACAAGCTCTCAGACACACCTCTCACATTCTCACACCCTGTCACACACCCTCACGCACTCACACACACACTCACACACCTTCACACACAGACACACACTCACACGTTTTTATGCATTCAAACACACACTCTCGCTTACACTCAGACACACTCACACCCGATCACACTCACGCACAACCACACTCACATATATGCACTCACAGAGTCACACATCTGCTCACACAGTCTCACACACTGTCACATAGATATACTCACACAAACACACTATCACCCACTCACACACAGCACCGCACACACCTACACAATCTCGCACACACCATCACACTCCCACTCACACACACACTCACATAAAAATTCACACACGCAGTCAAACAAACTCACCTAAACTCACACACAAGCACAATCTGTCACACAGACTTACACACGCTCTCACACTCACAAGCACCCTCAAATTAACACACTCACAAACACACTCACACACTGTGACACACACAAAATTTAACACACACACAGTCACCTACACTCAAACACAAACACACACTCACTCACAATCAAATCTTTTAGAAACACTCACACCCTCTCTCACCTACTCTCTCATCATCACACTCCGAAACTCCCCATTACAAACTCACACAAACTCACAGATTCACACTCAATCACACTGACACTCTCACCAACTCACACACTGCACTTCACAAACCTAAGCACACAAACACTCGCACACACCATCACACACTCACACACTGTCCCTCACGTTAGAGAAAAATTCACACACGCCCTGACACAACTACACTCACATATTCATAAAACCTGTCACAAACCCTCGCACACACTCACCCACTCGCCCACTGTCACACACCTACACACACAGTCAAACTCACCCACTATCAAAGAGGCTCACATGCACTCACACACACGCAGTCACACACACACCTACACCCCCAGACACCACCAAACGCACTCAGTCTCGCACGCACTCTTACACACTGAATCTGCCACACACTCTCACACTCCTACACACTCAGACACACCCACACATACTCACAGACTCACGTGGAATCTCACACACACACACTGTCACAAACTAACACACCTACACACACAGACCCACTTATGCACACTCACACTCAGACACACACCCAATCACACACGTATCTGCACTCACACACTCACACCCACCCACAAACCTTCACTCTCTCAAACGCGCACACACAAACACCCGCTCATACACACTCACGCACACTAACATATACATTCTCTCACACAGCTCCTCACACACCTGCGCACTCACACACACACCATCACACCCTGTAATGCACACTCACATACACAAAGAGCTCACAAACCCACACTATCAGAATTACACACACTCACACAGACACTCACACACCTGCACACACACACAGTCGCACACAAACACTCTCACAATCTAACACTCATATAAACACTCACACTCTCACACCCACTCACACACCTAGCCTAAAAGTCACGTTCTCACTCCCACTCATACACACCCACGCTCACATATACATGTTCACACACACACTCAGACACTCGAACACAGCACCTCACACACCTACACCCACACACTCCAACACAGCATCACACAGACTCACCCACACACACTCACAGATTCACACACACTCTCACATTTTCTCACTCTTTCACACTCTCACAGACCTACACACACAGAAACACACTCCCAGACTCTCATGCAGTCACACACACTCACACTGTCACACCCACACACCCACTCACAGACTCACGTACACACACTCACACACACAACCATTAACTCTCAATCACACACTAGTGTACACACTCTCACACTCACTCACACTCACACACCTACACTCTCACAAACACACTCATATTGCCACATTCGCTCACACACTCACACACAAACACTAAAGTATACTCACGCACGCTCTCAGCAACTCACACTCACCTACAGACACCATCACACACTCACACACACTCCCATACAAAAATCACAGATGCTGTCCTGCAGACACACATGCACTCAGACACTCACACCCTGTCACACACAGAGACTCTAACACACTGTCACACACAAACGGACACATACAGAGACACACGCACATATATTCTCGTATAAGAATACCATCAAAAAACACACACTGTCTTGCACACTCACAAATACACACACACTCACACACCTACACACAGTCAAACTCACACACTATCATAGGGGCTCACGTGCACTCACACACATGCAGTCACACACACACACACCTACACCCACAGACACCACCAAATGCACTCAGATTCACACGCACTCATACACACTCAATCTGCCACACAATCTCACACACTTACACACACAGACACACCCACACACAATCACAGACTCACATGGAATCACACACACTCACACTGTCACAAACTAACACACCTACACACACAGACTCACTTAGGCACACACACACACACACACAATCTCACACGTACATGCACTCACACACTCACACCCACCCACAAAACTACACTCTCACAAACACACACACGCAAACACCCGCTCATATACACTCACACACACTCACATATACATGCTCACGCACAGCACCTCACAGACCTGCACACTCACATACACCATCACACACTCGCACACGCTCACATATAGGAAATCACACATGCACTCAAACATATACACCTACACTCACACACTCACTGACCTTGTCACACACCCTTCCACACTCACACGCACTCACACCCTGTAATGCACACTGATGTACACAAAGAGCACACCCAGTCACACTATCAGAAGTACACTCACACTCTCACACCCACTCACACACCTAGTCTCAGAATCACATTCTCACACCCCCTCATACACACACACGCTCACATATACATGCTCACACACACACTCTCAACCACTCAAACACAGCACCTCACACACCTACACCCACACACTCCAACACAGCATCATACAGAGACACACTCACACACACTCACTCACTCACCCACACTCAGATTCTCACAATCTGTCACACTCACACAACTACACACACAGACACAAACACTCACAGACTCACATGCAGTCACACACTCACACGCTCTCACACGCACACCTGCACAAACACACTCACACACACTCACACACAAACACCCTTTCAGTCACAATCTCACTCTCGTGTACACACTCACACCCTCACTCCCACTCACACACCATCACCCTCACAGGCACACTCACACATTCACACATTCGCTCACACACTCATACACACTCACAGAGATACACACACAGTCTCACCCACTCTCATACTCACGTACACACCATCAAACACTCAGACACACTCATACAAAAATCTCAGACGCAGTCGTGCAGACACACTTACACTCAGACACTCACAAACCCTGTCACACACACACTCACACACTGTCACACACAACCACACACGTAGAGTCACACTCACTTACACTCACTTAGTAGCACGCAATCAACAACACAAAGCCTCGCACACTCAGAAATGTCACACACACTCACACACCTACACACAGACACACTCACACGCACTGGCGCACAAACACAAGTGCACACATATTCACAGCCTCGTATAATCACTCACACACTCCCACTCACACACTCACGCCCTGTAATGCATACTGACATACACAAAGAGCACACACAATCACACTATCAGAAATACACACACACACAAACACCCTCTCACACTCAAACACACACTCATATAAACACTCACACTCTCACACCTGTTCACACACCTAGCCTCAGAAACACATTCTCGCACCCGCTCATACACACTCACGCTTACATATACATGCTCACACACACACTCTCAACCACTCAAACACAGCACCTCACACACCTACACCCACACACTCCTACACAAAATCAGACAGAGACACACACTCACACACTCACAGACTCACACACACTCACACAGGTTCTCACACTGTCACACTCACAAAACTACACACACAGACACACTCTCACACACTCACTGACTCACATGCAGTCACACACACTCACACAATGTCACACACACACCAACACACACACTCACACACACTCACACATAAAACCATTTGGTCACAGTCACACACTTGTGTACAAACTCACACACTCACTCCCACTCACAAAATTACCCTCGCAAACACAGTCACATTCACACATTCCCTCACACACTCACTGAAATATACTCACACACACTCACCCACTCTCACACTCATCTACACACATCCTCACACACTCTAGCACCCTCACATACAGGAGTCACAGACGCCGTTGTGCAGACACACTTACACTCAGACACTCACACACCCTGTCACACACAGTCACTCTCACCCACTGTCACACACAAACACACACAGATACACACTCACATACATTCACATATTAGAGCGCCATCACGTACACACACTGACTTGCACACTCACAAATATCACACACACACCTACACACAGACACACACTCACACAGACACACAAACGCTCACACATTCCCACCCTCGTATAATCACTCACACACTCACTCTCACACACCTACAGTCTTTCAATCACACAAAACAGCTCATATACAATCGCACTCACATAGACATGCTCACACACACTCTCATGCTCTCACCAACTCACACACAGCATCTTTCTCACTTACACACACACACACACCTTCACAGACTCCCTCACATGCACACTCTCATAGAAAATACCCGCATGCCCTCAAACAGACAGATACACTCACATATTCATACAACCTGTCACACACCATCACAGACACAGTCTCTCACTGTCACACACAGTCACACTACTACACGCACAGACACACCCAAACACACTCCATCACATACACGTTCACACACTGTCAAACACACACACACTACTACACAAACACCATCACACACAGTCTCACACTCACACACACTCACCTGCTGTCACACTCACTCACACACACTACCAGACTCAAATGCACTCACACACACACTGACACACACCATCGCACACTTGTTTAAAACCACACAAGCTCTCAGACACACCTCTCACATTCTCACGCCCTGTCACACACCCTCACGCACTCACACACACACTCACACACCTTCACACACAGACACACACTCACACGTTTTTATGCATTCAAACACACACTCTCGCTTACACTCAGACACACTCACACCCGATCACACTCACGCACAACCACACTCACATATATGCACTCACAGAGTCACACATCTGCTCACACAGTCTCACACACTGTCACATAGATATACTCACACAAACACACTATCACCCACTCACACACAGCACCGCACACACCTACACAATCTCGCACACACCATCACACTCCCACTCACACACACACTCACATAAAAATTCACACACGCAGTCAAACAAACTCACCTAAACTCACACACAAGCACAATCTGTCACGCAGACGTACACACGCTCTCACACTCACAAGCACCCTCAAATTAACACACTCACAAACACACACACTGTGACACACACAAAATTTAACACACACACAGTCACCTACACTCAAACACAAACACACACTCACTCACAATCAAATCTTTTAGAAACACTCACACCCTCTCTCACCTACTCTCTCATCATCACACTCCGAAACTCCCCATTACAAACTCACACAAACTCACAGATTCACACTCAATCACACTGACACTCTCACCAACTCACACACTGCACTTCACAAACCTAAGCACACAAACACTCGCACACACCATCACACACTCACACACTGTCCCTCACGTTAGAGAAAAATTCACACACGCCCTGACACAACTACACTCACATATTCATAAAACCTGTCACAAACCCTCGCACACACTCACCCACTCGCCCACTGTCACACACCTACACACACAGTCAAACTCACCCACTATCAAAGAGGCTCACATGCACTCACACACACGCAGTCACACACACACCTACACCCCCAGACACCACCAAACGCACTCAGTCTCGCACGCACTCTTACACACTGAATCTGCCACACACTCTCACACTCCTACACACTCAGACACACCCACACATACTCACAGACTCACATGGAATCTCACACACACACACTGTCACAAACTAACACACCTACACACACAGACCCACTTATGCACACTCACACTCAGACACACACCCAATCACACACGTATATGCACTCACACACTCACACCCACCCACAAACCTTCACTCTCTCAAACGCGCACACACAAACACCCGCTCATACACACTCACGCACACTAACATATACATTCTCTCACACAGCTCCTCACACACCTGCGCACTCACACACACACCATCACACCCTGTAATGCACACTCACATACACAAAGAGCTCACAAACCCACACTATCAGAATTACACACACTCACACAGACACTCACACACCTGCACACACACACAGTCGCACACAAACACTCTCACAATCTAACACTCATATAAACACTCACACTCTCACACCCACTCACACACCTAGCCTAAAAGTCACGTTCTCACTCCCACTCATACACACCCACGCTCACATATACATGTTCACACACACACTCAGACACTCGAACACAGCACCTCACACACCTACACCCACACACTCCAACACAGCATCACACAGACTCACCCACACACACTCACAGATTCACACACACTCTCACATTTTCTCACTCTTTCACACTCTCACAGACCTACACACACAGAAACACACTCCCAGACTCTCATGCAGTCACACACACTCACACTGTCACACCCACACACCCACTCACAGACTCACGTACACACACTCACACACACAACCATTAACTCTCAATCACACACTAGTGTACACACTCTCACACTCACTCACACTCACACACCTACACTCTCACAAACACACTCATATTGCCACATTCGCTCACACACTCACACACAAACACTAAAGTATACTCACGCACGCTCTCAGCAACTCACACTCACCTACAGACACCATCACACACTCACACACACTCCCATACAAAAATCACAGATGCTGTCCTGCAGACACACATGCACTCAGACACTCACACCCTGTCACACACAGAGACTCTAACACACTGTCACACACAAACGGACACATACAGAGACACACGCACATATATTCTCGTATAAGAATACCATCAAAAAACACACACTGTCTTGCACACTCACAAATACACACACACTCACACACCTACACACAGTCAAACTCACACACTATCATAGGGGCTCACGTGCACTCACACACATGCAGTCACACACACACACACCTACACCCACAGACACCACCAAATGCACTCAGATTCACACGCACTCATACACACTCAATCTGCCACACAATCTCACACACTTACACACACAGACACACCCACACACAATCACAGACTCACATGGAATCACACACACTCACACTGTCACAAACTAACACACCTACACACACAGACTCACTTAGGCACACACACACACACACACAATCTCACACGTACATGCACTCACACACTCACACCCACCCACAAAACTACACTCTCACAAACACACACACGCAAACACCCGCTCATATACACTCACACACACTCACATATACATGCTCACGCACAGCACCTCACAGACCTGCACACTCACATACACACACCATCACACACTCGCACACGCTCACATATAGGAAATCACACATGCACTCAAACATATACACCTACACTCACACACTCACTGACCTTGTCACACACCCTTCCACACTCACACGCACTCACACCCTGTAATGCACACTGATGTACACAAAGAGCACACCCAGTCACACTATCAGAAGTACACTCACACTCTCACACCCACTCACACACCTAGTCTCAGAATCACATTCTCACACCCCCTCATACACACACACGCTCACATATACATGCTCACACACACACTCTCAACCACTCAAACACAGCACCTCACACACCTACACCCACACACTCCAACACAGCATCATACAGAGACACACTCACACACACTCACTCACTCACCCACACTCAGATTCTCACAATCTGTCACACTCACACAACTACACACACAGACACAAACACTCACAGACTCACATGCAGTCACACACTCACACGCTCTCACACGCACACCTGCACAAACACACTCACACACACTCACACACAAACACCCTTTCAGTCACAATCTCACTCTCGTGTACACACTCACACCCTCACTCCCACTCACACACCATCACCCTCACAGGCACACTCACACATTCACACATTCGCTCACACACTCATACACACTCACAGAGATACACACACAGTCTCACCCACTCTCATACTCACGTACACACCATCAAACACTCAGACACACTCATACAAAAATCTCAGACGCAGTCGTGCAGACACACTTACACTCAGACACTCACAAACCCTGTCACACACACACTCACACACTGTCACACACAACCACACACGTAGAGTCACACTCACTTACACTCACTTAGTAGCACGCAATCAACAACACAAAGCCTCGCACACTCAGAAATGTCACACACACTCACACACCTACACACAGACACACTCACACGCACTGGCGCACAAACACAAGTGCACACATATTCACAGCCTCGTATAATCACTCACACACTCCCACTCACACACTCACGCCCTGTAATGCATACTGACATACACAAAGAGCACACACAATCACACTATCAGAAATACACACACACACAAACACCCTCTCACACTCAAACACACACTCATATAAACACTCACACTCTCACACCTGTTCACACACCTAGCCTCAGAAACACATTCTCGCACCCGCTCATACACACTCACGCTTACATATACATGCTCACACACACACTCTCAACCACTCAAACACAGCACCTCACACACCTACACCCACACACTCCTACACAAAATCAGACAGAGACACACACTCACACACTCACAGACTCACACACACTCACACAGGTTCTCACACTGTCACACTCACAAAACTACACACACAGACACACTCTCACACACTCACTGACTCACATGCAGTCACACACACTCACACAATGTCACACACACACCAACACACACACTCACACACACTCACACATAAAACCATTTGGTCACAGTCACACACTTGTGTACAAACTCACACACTCACTCCCACTCACAAAATTACCCTCGCAAACACAGTCACATTCACACATTCCCTCACACACTCACTGAAATATACTCACACACACTCACCCACTCTCACACTCATCTACACACATCCTCACACACTCTAGCACCCTCACATACAGGAGTCACAGACGCCGTTGTGCAGACACACTTACACTCAGACACTCACACACCCTGTCACACACAGTCACTCTCACCCACTGTCACACACAAACACACACAGATACACACTCACATACATTCACATATTAGAGCGCCATCACGTACACACACTGACTTGCACACTCACAAATATCACACACACACCTACACACAGACACACACTCACACAGACACACAAACGCTCACACATTCCCACCCTCGTATAATCACTCACACACTCACTCTCACACACCTACAGTCTTTCAATCACACAAAACAGCTCATATACAATCGCACTCACATAGACATGCTCACACACACTCTCATGCTCTCACCAACTCACACACAGCATCTTTCTCACTTACACACACACACACCTTCACAGACTCCCTCACATGCACACTCTCATAGAAAATACCCGCATGCCCTCAAACAGACAGATACACTCACATATTCATACAACCTGTCACACACCATCACAGACACAGTCTCTCACTGTCACACACAGTCACACTACTACACGCACAGACACACCCAAACACACTCCATCACATACACGTTCACACACTGTCAAACACACACACACTACTACACAAACACCATCACACACACTCTCAAACTCACACACACTCACCTGCTGTCACACTCACTCACACACACTACCAGACTCAAATGCACTCACACACACACTGACACACACCATCGCACACTTGTTTAAAACCACACAAGCTCTCAGACACACCTCTCACATTCTCACGCCCTGTCACACACCCTCACGCACTCACACACACACTCACACACCTTCACACACAGACACACACTCACACGTTTTTATGCATTCAAACACACACTCTCGCTTACACTCAGACACACTCACACCCGATCACACTCACGCACAACCACACTCACATATATGCACTCACAGAGTCACACATCTGCTCACACAGTCTCACACACTGTCACATAGATATACTCACACAAACACACTATCACCCACTCACACACAGCACCGCACACACCTACACAATCTCGCACACACCATCACACTCCCACTCACACACACACTCACATAAAAATTCACACACGCAGTCAAACAAACTCACCTAAACTCACACACAAGCACAATCTGTCACGCAGACGTACACACGCTCTCACACTCACAAGCACCCTCAAATTAACACACTCACAAACACACACACTGTGACACACACAAAATTTAACACACACACAGTCACCTACACTCAAACACAAACACACACTCACTCACAATCAAATCTTTTAGAAACACTCACACCCTCTCTCACCTACTCTCTCATCATCACACTCCGAAACTCCCCATTACAAACTCACACAAACTCACAGATTCACACTCAATCACACTGACACTCTCACCAACTCACACACTGCACTTCACAAACCTAAGCACACAAACACTCGCACACACCATCACACACTCACACACTGTCCCTCACGTTAGAGAAAAATTCACACACGCCCTGACACAACTACACTCACATATTCATAAAACCTGTCACAAACCCTCGCACACACTCACCCACTCGCCCACTGTCACACACCTACACACACAGTCAAACTCACCCACTATCAAAGAGGCTCACATGCACTCACACACACGCAGTCACACACACACCTACACCCCCAGACACCACCAAACGCACTCAGTCTCGCACGCACTCTTACACACTGAATCTGCCACACACTCTCACACTCCTACACACTCAGACACACCCACACATACTCACAGACTCACATGGAATCTCACACACACACACTGTCACAAACTAACACACCTACACACACAGACCCACTTATGCACACTCACACTCAGACACACACCCAATCACACACGTATATGCACTCACACACTCACACCCACCCACAAACCTTCACTCTCTCAAACGCGCACACACAAACACCCGCTCATACACACTCACGCACACTAACATATACATTCTCTCACACAGCTCCTCACACACCTGCGCACTCACACACACACCATCACACCCTGTAATGCACACTCACATACACAAAGAGCTCACAAACCCACACTATCAGAATTACACACACTCACACAGACACTCACACACCTGCACACACACACAGTCGCACACAAACACTCTCACAATCTAACACTCATATAAACACTCACACTCTCACACCCACTCACACACCTAGCCTAAAAGTCACGTTCTCACTCCCACTCATACACACCCACGCTCACATATACATGTTCACACACACACTCAGACACTCGAACACAGCACCTCACACACCTACACCCACACACTCCAACACAGCATCACACAGACTCACCCACACACACTCACAGATTCACACACACTCTCACATTTTCTCACTCTTTCACACTCTCACAGACCTACACACACAGAAACACACTCCCAGACTCTCATGCAGTCACACACACTCACACTGTCACACCCACACACCCACTCACAGACTCACGTACACACACTCACACACACAACCATTAACTCTCAATCACACACTAGTGTACACACTCTCACACTCACTCACACTCACACACCTACACTCTCACAAACACACTCATATTGCCACATTCGCTCACACACTCACACACAAACACTAAAGTATACTCACGCACGCTCTCAGCAACTCACACTCACCTACAGACACCATCACACACTCACACACACTCCCATACAAAAATCACAGATGCTGTCCTGCAGACACACATGCACTCAGACACTCACACCCTGTCACACACAGAGACTCTAACACACTGTCACACACAAACGGACACATACAGAGACACACGCACATATATTCTCGTATAAGAATACCATCAAAAAACACACACTGTCTTGCACACTCACAAATACACACACACTCACACACCTACACACAGTCAAACTCACACACTATCATAGGGGCTCACGTGCACTCACACACATGCAGTCACACACACACACACCTACACCCACAGACACCACCAAATGCACTCAGATTCACACGCACTCATACACACTCAATCTGCCACACAATCTCACACACTTACACACACAGACACACCCACACACAATCACAGACTCACATGGAATCACACACACTCACACTGTCACAAACTAACACACCTACACACACAGACTCACTTAGGCACACACACACACACACACAATCTCACACGTACATGCACTCACACACTCACACCCACCCACAAAACTACACTCTCACAAACACACACACGCAAACACCCGCTCATATACACTCACACACACTCACATATACATGCTCACGCACAGCACCTCACAGACCTGCACACTCACATACACACACCATCACACACTCGCACACGCTCACATATAGGAAATCACACATGCACTCAAACATATACACCTACACTCACACACTCACTGACCTTGTCACACACCCTTCCACACTCACACGCACTCACACCCTGTAATGCACACTGATGTACACAAAGAGCACACCCAGTCACACTATCAGAAGTACACTCACACTCTCACACCCACTCACACACCTAGTCTCAGAATCACATTCTCACACCCCCTCATACACACACACGCTCACATATACATGCTCACACACACACTCTCAACCACTCAAACACAGCACCTCACACACCTACACCCACACACTCCAACACAGCATCATACAGAGACACACTCACACACACTCACTCACTCACCCACACTCAGATTCTCACAATCTGTCACACTCACACAACTACACACACAGACACAAACACTCACAGACTCACATGCAGTCACACACTCACACGCTCTCACACGCACACCTGCACAAACACACTCACACACACTCACACACAAACACCCTTTCAGTCACAATCTCACTCTCGTGTACACACTCACACCCTCACTCCCACTCACACACCATCACCCTCACAGGCACACTCACACATTCACACATTCGCTCACACACTCATACACACTCACAGAGATACACACACAGTCTCACCCACTCTCATACTCACGTACACACCATCAAACACTCAGACACACTCATACAAAAATCTCAGACGCAGTCGTGCAGACACACTTACACTCAGACACTCACAAACCCTGTCACACACACACTCACACACTGTCACACACAACCACACACGTAGAGTCACACTCACTTACACTCACTTAGTAGCACGCAATCAACAACACAAAGCCTCGCACACTCAGAAATGTCACACACACTCACACACCTACACACAGACACACTCACACGCACTGGCGCACAAACACAAGTGCACACATATTCACAGCCTCGTATAATCACTCACACACTCCCACTCACACACTCACGCCCTGTAATGCATACTGACATACACAAAGAGCACACACAATCACACTATCAGAAATACACACACACACAAACACCCTCTCACACTCAAACACACACTCATATAAACACTCACACTCTCACACCTGTTCACACACCTAGCCTCAGAAACACATTCTCGCACCCGCTCATACACACTCACGCTTACATATACATGCTCACACACACACTCTCAACCACTCAAACACAGCACCTCACACACCTACACCCACACACTCCTACACAAAATCAGACAGAGACACACACTCACACACTCACAGACTCACACACACTCACACAGGTTCTCACACTGTCACACTCACAAAACTACACACACAGACACACTCTCACACACTCACTGACTCACATGCAGTCACACACACTCACACAATGTCACACACACACCAACACACACACTCACACACACTCACACATAAAACCATTTGGTCACAGTCACACACTTGTGTACAAACTCACACACTCACTCCCACTCACAAAATTACCCTCGCAAACACAGTCACATTCACACATTCCCTCACACACTCACTGAAATATACTCACACACACTCACCCACTCTCACACTCATCTACACACATCCTCACACACTCTAGCACCCTCACATACAGGAGTCACAGACGCCGTTGTGCAGACACACTTACACTCAGACACTCACACACCCTGTCACACACAGTCACTCTCACCCACTGTCACACACAAACACACACAGATACACACTCACATACATTCACATATTAGAGCGCCATCACGTACACACACTGACTTGCACACTCACAAATATCACACACACACCTACACACAGACACACACTCACACAGACACACAAACGCTCACACATTCCCACCCTCGTATAATCACTCACACACTCACTCTCACACACCTACAGTCTTTCAATCACACAAAACAGCTCATATACAATCGCACTCACATAGACATGCTCACACACACTCTCATGCTCTCACCAACTCACACACAGCATCTTTCTCACTTACACACACACACACACCTTCACAGACTCCCTCACATGCACACTCTCATAGAAAATACCCGCATGCCCTCAGACAGATACACTCACATATTCATACAACCTGTCACACACCATCACAGACACAGTCTCTCACTGTCACACACAGTCACACTACTACACGCACAGACACACCCAAACACACTCCATCACATACACGTTCACACACTGTCAAACACACACACACTACTACACAAACACCATCACACACACTCTCAAACTCACACACACTCACCTGCTGTCACACTCACTCACACACACTACCAGACTCAAATGCACTCACACACACACTGACACACACCATCGCACACTTGTTTAAAACCACACAAGCTCTCAGACACACCTCTCACATTCTCACGCCCTGTCACACACCCTCACGCACTCACACACACACTCACACACCTTCACACACAGACACACACTCACACGTTTTTATGCATTCAAACACACACTCTCGCTTACACTCAGACACACTCACACCCGATCACACTCACGCACAACCACACTCACATATATGCACTCACAGAGTCACACATCTGCTCACACAGTCTCACACACTGTCACATAGATATACTCACACAAACACACTATCACCCACTCACACACAGCACCGCACACACCTACACAATCTCGCACACACCATCACACTCCCACTCACACACACACTCACATAAAAATTCACACACGCAGTCAAACAAACTCACCTAAACTCACACACAAGCACAATCTGTCACACAGACTTACACACGCTCTCACACTCACAAGCACCCTCAAATTAACACACTCACAAACACACTCACACACTGTGACACACACAAAATTTAACACACACACAGTCACCTACACTCAAACACAAACACACACTCACTCACAATCAAATCTTTTAGAAACACTCACACCCTCTCTCACCTACTCTCTCATCATCACACTCCGAAACTCCCCATTACAAACTCACACAAACTCACAGATTCACACTCAATCACACTGACACTCTCACCAACTCACACACTGCACTTCACAAACCTAAGCACACAAACACTCGCACACACCATCACACACTCACACACTGTCCCTCACGTTAGAGAAAAATTCACACACGCCCTGACACAACTACACTCACATATTCATAAAACCTGTCACAAACCCTCGCACACACTCACCCACTCGCCCACTGTCACACACCTACACACACAGTCAAACTCACCCACTATCAAAGAGGCTCACATGCACTCACACACACGCAGTCACACACACACCTACACCCCCAGACACCACCAAACGCACTCAGTCTCGCACGCACTCTTACACACTGAATCTGCCACACACTCTCACACTCCTACACACTCAGACACACCCACACATACTCACAGACTCACATGGAATCTCACACACACACACTGTCACAAACTAACACACCTACACACACAGACCCACTTATGCACACTCACACTCAGACACACACCCAATCACACACGTATATGCACTCACACACTCACACCCACCCACAAACCTTCACTCTCTCAAACGCGCACACACAAACACCCGCTCATACACACTCACGCACACTAACATATACATTCTCTCACACAGCTCCTCACACACCTGCGCACTCACACACACACCATCACACCCTGTAATGCACACTCACATACACAAAGAGCTCACAAACCCACACTATCAGAATTACACACACTCACACAGACACTCACACACCTGCACACACACACAGTCGCACACAAACACTCTCACAATCTAACACTCATATAAACACTCACACTCTCACACCCACTCACACACCTAGCCTAAAAGTCACGTTCTCACTCCCACTCATACACACCCACGCTCACATATACATGTTCACACACACACTCAGCCACTCGAACACAGCACCTCACACACCTACACCCACACACTCCAACACAGCATCACACAGACTCACCCACACACACTCACAGATTCACACACACTCTCACATTTTCTCACTCTTTCACACTCTCACAGACCTACACACACAGAAACACACTCCCAGACTCTCATGCAGTCACACACACTCACACTGTCACACCCACACACCCACTCACAGACTCACGTACACACACTCACACACACAACCATTAACTCTCAATCACACACTAGTGTACACACTCTCACACTCACTCACACTCACACACCTACACTCTCACAAACACACTCATATTGCCACATTCGCTCACACACTCACACACAAACACTAAAGTATACTCACGCACGCTCTCACCCACTCACACTCACCTACAGACACCATCACACACTCACACACACTCCCATACAAAAATCACAGATGCTGTCCTGCAGACACACATGCACTCAGACACTCACACCCTGTCACACACAGAGACTCTAACACACTGTCACACACAAACGGACACATACAGAGACACACGCACATATATTCTCGTATAAGAATACCATCAAAAAACACACACTGTCTTGCACACTCACAAATACACACACACTCACACACCTACACACAGTCAAACTCACACACTATCATAGGGGCTCACGTGCACTCACACACATGCAGTCACACACACACACACCTACACCCACAGACACCACCAAATGCACTCAGATTCACACGCACTCATACACACTCAATCTGCCACACAATCTCACACACTTACACACACAGACACACCCACACACAATCACAGACTCACATGGAATCACACACACTCACACTGTCACAAACTAACACACCTACACACACAGACTCACTTAGGCACACACACACACACACACAATCTCACACGTACATGCACTCACACACTCACACCCACCCACAAAACTACACTCTCACAAACACACACACGCAAACACCCGCTCATATACACTCACACACACTCACATATACATGCTCACGCACAGCACCTCACAGACCTGCACACTCACATACACACACCATCACACACTCGCACACGCTCACATATAGGAAATCACACATGCACTCAAACATATACACCTACACTCACACACTCACTGACCTTGTCACACACCCTTCCACACTCACACGCACTCACACCCTGTAATGCACACTGATGTACACAAAGAGCACACCCAGTCACACTATCAGAAGTACACTCACACTCTCACACCCACTCACACACCTAGTCTCAGAATCACATTCTCACACCCCCTCATACACACACACGCTCACATATACATGCTCACACACACACTCTCAACCACTCAAACACAGCACCTCACACACCTACACCCACACACTCCAACACAGCATCATACAGAGACACACTCACACACACTCACTCACTCACCCACACTCAGATTCTCACAATCTGTCACACTCACACAACTACACACACAGACACAAACACTCACAGACTCACATGCAGTCACACACTCACACGCTCTCACACGCACACCTGCACAAACACACTCACACACACTCACACACAAACACCCTTTCAGTCACAATCTCACTCTCGTGTACACACTCACACCCTCACTCCCACTCACACACCATCACCCTCACAGGCACACTCACACATTCACACATTCGCTCACACACTCATACACACTCACAGAGATACACACACAGTCTCACCCACTCTCATACTCACGTACACACCATCAAACACTCAGACACACTCATACAAAAATCTCAGACGCAGTCGTGCAGACACACTTACACTCAGACACTCACAAACCCTGTCACACACACACTCACACACTGTCACACACAACCACACACGTAGAGTCACACTCACTTACACTCACTTAGTAGCACGCAATCAACAACACAAAGCCTCGCACACTCAGAAATGTCACACACACTCACACACCTACACACAGACACACTCACACGCACTGGCGCACAAACACAAGTGCACACATATTCACAGCCTCGTATAATCACTCACACACTCCCACTCACACACTCACGCCCTGTAATGCATACTGACATACACAAAGAGCACACACAATCACACTATCAGAAATACACACACACACAAACACCCTCTCACACTCAAACACACACTCATATAAACACTCACACTCTCACACCTGTTCACACACCTAGCCTCAGAAACACATTCTCGCACCCGCTCATACACACTCACGCTTACATATACATGCTCACACACACACTCTCAACCACTCAAACACAGCACCTCACACACCTACACCCACACACTCCTACACAAAATCAGACAGAGACACACACTCACACACTCACAGACTCACACACACTCACACAGGTTCTCACACTGTCACACTCACAAAACTACACACACAGACACACTCTCACACACTCACTGACTCACATGCAGTCACACACACTCACACAATGTCACACACACACCAACACACACACTCACACACACTCACACATAAAACCATTTGGTCACAGTCACACACTTGTGTACAAACTCACACACTCACTCCCACTCACAAAATTACCCTCGCAAACACAGTCACATTCACACATTCCCTCACACACTCACTGAAATATACTCACACACACTCACCCACTCTCACACTCATCTACACACATCCTCACACACTCTAGCACCCTCACATACAGGAGTCACAGACGCCGTTGTGCAGACACACTTACACTCAGACACTCACACACCCTGTCACACACAGTCACTCTCACCCACTGTCACACACAAACACACACAGATACACACTCACATACATTCACATATTAGAGCGCCATCACGTACACACACTGACTTGCACACTCACAAATATCACACACACACCTACACACAGACACACACTCACACAGACACACAAACGCTCACACATTCCCACCCTCGTATAATCACTCACACACTCACTCTCACACACCTACAGTCTTTCAATCACACAAAACAGCTCATATACAATCGCACTCACATAGACATGCTCACACACACTCTCATGCTCTCACCAACTCACACACAGCATCTTTCTCACTTACACACACACACACACCTTCACAGACTCCCTCACATGCACACTCTCATAGAAAATACCCGCATGCCCTCAGACAGATACACTCACATATTCATACAACCTGTCACACACCATCACAGACACAGTCTCTCACTGTCACACACAGTCACACTACTACACGCACAGACACACCCAAACACACTCCATCACATACACGTTCACACACTGTCAAACACACACACACTACTACACAAACACCATCACACACACTCTCAAACTCACACACACTCACCTGCTGTCACACTCACTCACACACACTACCAGACTCAAATGCACTCACACACACACTGACACACACCATCGCACACTTGTTTAAAACCACACAAGCTCTCAGACACACCTCTCACATTCTCACGCCCTGTCACACACCCTCACGCACTCACACACACACTCACACACCTTCACACACAGACACACACTCACACGTTTTTATGCATTCAAACACACACTCTCGCTTACACTCAGACACACTCACACCCGATCACACTCACGCACAACCACACTCACATATATGCACTCACAGAGTCACACATCTGCTCACACAGTCTCACACACTGTCACATAGATATACTCACACAAACACACTATCACCCACTCACACACAGCACCGCACACACCTACACAATCTCGCACACACCATCACACTCCCACTCACACACACACTCACATAAAAATTCACACACGCAGTCAAACAAACTCACCTAAACTCACACACAAGCACAATCTGTCACACAGACTTACACACGCTCTCACACTCACAAGCACCCTCAAATTAACACACTCACAAACACACTCACACACTGTGACACACACAAAATTTAACACACACACAGTCACCTACACTCAAACACAAACACACACTCACTCACAATCAAATCTTTTAGAAACACTCACACCCTCTCTCACCTACTCTCTCATCATCACACTCCGAAACTCCCCATTACAAACTCACACAAACTCACAGATTCACACTCAATCACACTGACACTCTCACCAACTCACACACTGCACTTCACAAACCTAAGCACACAAACACTCGCACACACCATCACACACTCACACACTGTCCCTCACGTTAGAGAAAAATTCACACACGCCCTGACACAACTACACTCACATATTCATAAAACCTGTCACAAACCCTCGCACACACTCACCCACTCGCCCACTGTCACACACCTACACACACAGTCAAACTCACCCACTATCAAAGAGGCTCACATGCACTCACACACACGCAGTCACACACACACCTACACCCCCAGACACCACCAAACGCACTCAGTCTCGCACGCACTCTTACACACTGAATCTGCCACACACTCTCACACTCCTACACACTCAGACACACCCACACATACTCACAGACTCACATGGAATCTCACACACACACACTGTCACAAACTAACACACCTACACACACAGACCCACTTATGCACACTCACACTCAGACACACACCCAATCACACACGTATATGCACTCACACACTCACACCCACCCACAAACCTTCACTCTCTCAAACGCGCACACACAAACACCCGCTCATACACACTCACGCACACTAACATATACATTCTCTCACACAGCTCCTCACACACCTGCGCACTCACACACACACCATCACACCCTGTAATGCACACTCACATACACAAAGAGCTCACAAACCCACACTATCAGAATTACACACACTCACACAGACACTCACACACCTGCACACACACACAGTCGCACACAAACACTCTCACAATCTAACACTCATATAAACACTCACACTCTCACACCCACTCACACACCTAGCCTAAAAGTCACGTTCTCACTCCCACTCATACACACCCACGCTCACATATACATGTTCACACACACACTCAGACACTCGAACACAGCACCTCACACACCTACACCCACACACTCCAACACAGCATCACACAGACTCACCCACACACACTCACAGATTCACACACACTCTCACATTTTCTCACTCTTTCACACTCTCACAGACCTACACACACAGAAACACACTCCCAGACTCTCATGCAGTCACACACACTCACACTGTCACACCCACACACCCACTCACAGACTCACGTACACACACTCACACACACAACCATTAACTCTCAATCACACACTAGTGTACACACTCTCACACTCACTCACACTCACACACCTACACTCTCACAAACACACTCATATTGCCACATTCGCTCACACACTCACACACAAACACTAAAGTATACTCACGCACGCTCTCACCCACTCACACTCACCTACAGACACCATCACACACTCACACACACTCCCATACAAAAATCACAGATGCTGTCCTGCAGACACACATGCACTCAGACACTCACACCCTGTCACACACAGAGACTCTAACACACTGTCACACACAAACGGACACATACAGAGACACACGCACATATATTCTCGTATAAGAATACCATGAAAAAACACACACTGTCTTGCACACTCACAAATACACACACTCACACACCTACACACAGTCAAACTCACACACTATCATAGGGGCTCACATGCACTCACACACACGCAGTCACACACACACACACCTACACCCACAGACACCACCAAATGCACTCAGTTTCACACGCACTCATACACACTCAATCTGCCACACAATCTCACACACTTACACACACAGACACACCCACACACAATCACAGACTCACATGGAATCACACACACTCACACTGTCACAAACTAACACACCTACACACACAGACTCACTTATGCACACACACACACCCAATCTCACACGTACATGCACTCACACACTCACACCCACCCACAAAACTACACTCTCACAAACACACACACGCAAACACCCGCTCATATACACTCACACACACTCACATATACATGCTCACGCACAGCACCTCACAGACCTGCACACTCACATACACACACCATCACACATTCGCACACGCTCACATATAGGAAATCACACATGCACTCAAACATATACACCTACACTCACACACTCACTGACCTTGTCACACACCCTTCCACACTCACACGCACTCACACCCTGTAATGCACACTGATGTACACAAAGAGCACACACAGTCACACTATCAGAAGTACACTCACACTCTCACACCCACTCACACACCTAGTCTCAGAATCACATCCTCACACCCGCTCATACACACACACGCTCACATATACATGCTCACACACACACTCTCAACCACTCAAACACAGCACCTCACACACCTACACCCACACACTCCAACACAGCATCATACAGAGACACACTCACACACACTCACTCACTCACCCACACTCAGATTCTCACAATCTGTCACACTCACACAACTACACACACAGACACAAACACTCACAGACTCACATGCAGTCACACACTCACACGCTCTCACACGCACACCTGCACAAACACACTCACACACACTCACACACAAACACCCTTTCAGTCACAATCTCACTCTCGTGTACACACTCACACCCTCACTCCCACTCACACACCATCACCCTCACAGGCACACTCACACATTCACACATTCGCTCACACACTCATACACACTCACAGAGATACACACACAGTCTCACCCACTCTCATACTCACGTACACACCATCAAACACTCAGACACACTCATACAAAAATCTCAGACGCAGTCGTGCAGACACACTTACACTCAGACACTCACAAACCCTGTCACACACACACTCACACACTGTCACACACAACCACACACGTAGAGTCACACTCACACTCACTTAGTAGCACGCAATCAACAACACAAAGCCTCGCACACTCAGAAATGTCACACACACTCACACACCTACACACAGACACACTCACACGCACTGGCGCACAAACACAAGTGCACACATATTCACAGCCTCGTATAATCACTCACACACTCCCACTCACACACTCACGCCCTGTAATGCATACTGACATACACAAAGAGCACACACAATCACACTATCAGAAATACACACACACACAAACACCCTCTCACACTCAAACACACACTCATATAAACACTCACACTCTCACACCTGTTCACACACCTAGCCTCAGAAACACATTCTCGCACCCGCTCATACACACTCACGCTTACATATACATGCTCACACACACACTCTCAACCACTCAAACACAGCACCTCACACACCTACACCCACACACTCCTACACAAAATCAGACAGAGACACACACTCACACACTCACAGACTCACACACACTCACACAGGTTCTCACACTGTCACACTCACAAAACTACACACACAGACACACTCTCACACACTCACTGACTCACATGCAGTCACACACACTCACACAATGTCACACACACACCAACACACACACTCACACACACTCACACATAAAACCATTTGGTCACAGTCACACACTTGTGTACAAACTCACACACTCACTCCCACTCACAAAATTACCCTCGCAAACACAGTCACATTCACACATTCCCTCACACACTCACTGAAATATACTCACACACACTCACCCACTCTCACACTCATCTACACACATCCTCACACACTCTAGCACCCTCACATACAGGAGTCACAGACGCCGTTGTGCAGACACACTTACACTCAGACACTCACACACCCTGTCACACACAGTCACTCTCACCCACTGTCACACACAAACACACACAGATACACACTCACATACATTCACATATTAGAGCGCCATCACGTACACACACTGACTTGCACACTCACAAATATCACACACACACCTACACACAGACACACACTCACACAGACACACAAACGCTCACACATTCCCACCCTCGTATAATCACTCACACACTCACTCTCACACACCTACAGTCTTTCAATCACACAAAACAGCTCATATACAATCGCACTCACATAGACATGCTCACACACACTCTCATGCTCTCACCAACTCACACACAGCATCTTTCTCACTTACACACACACACACACACACCTTCACAGACTCCCTCACATGCACACTCTCATAGAAAATACCCGCATGCCCTCAAACAGACAGATACACTCACATATTCATACAACCTGTCACACACCATCACAGACACAGTCTCTCACTGTCACACACAGTCACACTACTACACGCACAGACACACCCAAACACACTCCATCACATACACGTTCACACACTGTCAAACACACACACACTACTACACAAACACCATCACACACACTCTCAAACTCACACACACTCACCTGCTGTCACACTCACTCACACACACTACCAGACTCAAATGCACTCACACACACACTGACACACACCATCGCACACTTGTTTAAAACCACACAAGCTCTCAGACACACCTCTCACATTCTCACGCCCTGTCACACACCCTCACGCACTCACACACACACTCACACACCTTCACACACAGACACACACTCACACGTTTTTATGCATTCAAACACACACTCTCGCTTACACTCAGACACACTCACACCCGATCACACTCACGCACAACCACACTCACATATATGCACTCACAGAGTCACACATCTGCTCACACAGTCTCACACACTGTCACATAGATATACTCACACAAACACACTATCACCCACTCACACACAGCACCGCACACACCTACACAATCTCGCACACACCATCACACTCCCACTCACACACACACTCACATAAAAATTCACACACGCAGTCAAACAAACTCACCTAAACTCACACACAAGCACAATCTGTCACACAGACTTACACACGCTCTCACACTCACAAGCACCCTCAAATTAACACACTCACAAACACACTCACACACTGTGACACACACAAAATTTAACACACACACAGTCACCTACACTCAAACACAAACACACACTCACTCACAATCAAATCTTTTAGAAACACTCACACCCTCTCTCACCTACTCTCTCATCATCACACTCCGAAACTCCCCATTACAAACTCACACAAACTCACAGATTCACACTCAATCACACTGACACTCTCACCAACTCACACACTGCACTTCACAAACCTAAGCACACAAACACTCGCACACACCATCACACACTCACACACTGTCCCTCACGTTAGAGAAAAATTCACACACGCCCTGACACAACTACACTCACATATTCATAAAACCTGTCACAAACCCTCGCACACACTCACCCACTCGCCCACTGTCACACACCTACACACACAGTCAAACTCACCCACTATCAAAGAGGCTCACATGCACTCACACACACGCAGTCACACACACACCTACACCCCCAGACACCACCAAACGCACTCAGTCTCGCACGCACTCTTACACACTGAATCTGCCACACACTCTCACACTCCTACACACTCAGACACACCCACACATACTCACAGACTCACATGGAATCTCACACACACACACTGTCACAAACTAACACACCTACACACACAGACCCACTTATGCACACTCACACTCAGACACACACCCAATCACACACGTATATGCACTCACACACTCACACCCACCCACAAACCTTCACTCTCTCAAACGCGCACACACAAACACCCGCTCATACACACTCACGCACACTAACATATACATTCTCTCACACAGCTCCTCACACACCTGCGCACTCACACACACACCATCACACCCTGTAATGCACACTCACATACACAAAGAGCTCACAAACCCACACTATCAGAATTACACACACTCACACAGACACTCACACACCTGCACACACACACAGTCGCACACAAACACTCTCACAATCTAACACTCATATAAACACTCACACTCTCACACCCACTCACACACCTAGCCTAAAAGTCACGTTCTCACTCCCACTCATACACACCCACGCTCACATATACATGTTCACACACACACTCAGACACTCGAACACAGCACCTCACACACCTACACCCACACACTCCAACACAGCATCACACAGACTCACCCACACACACTCACAGATTCACACACACTCTCACATTTTCTCACTCTTTCACACTCTCACAGACCTACACACACAGAAACACACTCCCAGACTCTCATGCAGTCACACACACTCACACTGTCACACCCACACACCCACTCACAGACTCACGTACACACACTCACACACACAACCATTAACTCTCAATCACACACTAGTGTACACACTCTCACACTCACTCACACTCACACACCTACACTCTCACAAACACACTCATATTGCCACATTCGCTCACACACTCACACACAAACACTAAAGTATACTCACGCACGCTCTCACCCACTCACACTCACCTACAGACACCATCACACACTCACACACACTCCCATACAAAAATCACAGATGCTGTCCTGCAGACACACATGCACTCAGACACTCACACCCTGTCACACACAGAGACTCTAACACACTGTCACACACAAACGGACACATACAGAGACACACGCACATATATTCTCGTATAAGAATACCATCAAAAAACACACACTGTCTTGCACACTCACAAATACACACACACTCACACACCTACACACAGTCAAACTCACACACTATCATAGGGGCTCACGTGCACTCACACACATGCAGTCACACACACACACACCTACACCCACAGACACCACCAAATGCACTCAGTTTCACACGCACTCATACACACTCAATCTGCCACACAATCTCACACACTTACACACACAGACACACCCACACACAATCACAGACTCACATGGAATCACACACACTCACACTGTCACAAACTAACACACCTACACACACAGACTCACTTATGCACACACACACACACCCAATCTCACACGTACATGCACTCACACACTCACACCCACCCACAAAACTACACTCTCACAAACACACACACGCAAACACCCGCTCATATACACTCACACACACTCACATATACATGCTCACGCACAGCACCTCACAGACCTGCACACTCACATACACACACCATCACACATTCGCACACGCTCACATATAGGAAATCACACATGCACTCAAACATATACACCTACACTCACACACTCACTGACCTTGTCACACACCCTTCCACACTCACACGCACTCACACCCTGTAATGCACACTGATGTACACAAAGAGCACACACAGTCACACTATCAGAAGTACACTCACACTCTCACACCCACTCACACACCTAGTCTCAGAATCACATTCTCACACCCGCTCATACACACACACGCTCACATATACATGCTCACACACACACTCTCAACCACTCAAACACAGCACCTCACACACCTACACCCACACACTCCAACACAGCATCATACAGAGACACACTCACACACACTCACTCACTCACCCACACTCAGATTCTCACAATCTGTCACACTCACACAACTACACACACAGACACAAACACTCACAGACTCACATGCAGTCACACACTCACACGCTCTCACACGCACACCTGCACAAACACACTCACACACACTCACACACAAACACCCTTTCAGTCACAATCTCACTCTCGTGTACACACTCACACCCTCACTCCCACTCACACACCATCACCCTCACAGGCACACTCACACATTCACACATTCGCTCACACACTCATACACACTCACAGAGATACACACACAGTCTCACCCACTCTCATACTCACGTACACACCATCCAACACTCAGACACACTCATACAAAAATCTCAGACGCAGTCGTGCAGACACACTTACACTCAGACACTCACAAACCCTGTCACACACACACTCACACACTGTCACACACAACCACACACGTAGAGTCACACTCACATACACTCACTTAGTAGCACACAATCAACAACACAAAGCCTCGCACACTCAGAAATGTCACACACACTCACACACCTACACACAGACACACTCACACGCACTGGCGCACAAACACAAGTGCACACATATTCACAGCCTCGTATAATCACTCACACACTCCCACTCACACACTCACGCCCTGTAATGCATACTGACATACACAAAGAGCACACACAATCACACTATCAGAAATACACACACACACAAACACCCTCTCACACTCAAACACACACTCATATAAACACTCACACTCTCACACCTGTTCACACACCTAGCCTCAGAAACACATTCTCGCACCCGCTCATACACACTCACGCTTACATATACATGCTCACACACACACTCTCAACCACTCAAACACAGCACCTCACACACCTACACCCACACACTCCTACACAAAATCAGACAGAGACACACACTCACACACTCACAGACTCACACACACTCACACAGGTTCTCACACTGTCACACTCACAAAACTACACACACAGACACACTCTCACACACTCACTGACTCACATGCAGTCACACACACTCACACAATGTCACACACACACCAACACACACACTCACACACACTCACACATAAAACCATTTGGTCACAGTCACACACTTGTGTACAAACTCACACACTCACTCCCACTCACAAAATTACCCTCGCAAACACAGTCACATTCACACATTCCCTCACACACTCACTGAAATATACTCACACACACTCACCCACTCTCACACTCATCTACACACATCCTCACACACTCTAGCACCCTCACATACAGGAGTCACAGACGCCGTTGTGCAGACACACTTACACTCAGACACTCACACACCCTGTCACACACAGTCACTCTCACCCACTGTCACACACAAACACACACAGATACACACTCACATACATTCACATATTAGAGCGCCATCACGTACACACACTGACTTGCACACTCACAAATATCACACACACACCTACACACAGACACACACTCACACAGACACACAAACGCTCACACATTCCCACCCTCGTATAATCACTCACACACTCACTCTCACACACCTACAGTCTTTCAATCACACAAAACAGCTCATATACAATCGCACTCACATAGACATGCTCACACACACTCTCATGCTCTCACCAACTCACACACAGCATCTTTCTCACTTACACACACACACACACACACCTTCACAGACTCCCTCACATGCACACTCTCATAGAAAATACCCGCATGCCCTCAAACAGACAGATACACTCACATATTCATACAACCTGTCACACACCATCACAGACACAGTCTCTCACTGTCACACACAGTCACACTACTACACGCACAGACACACCCAAACACACTCCATCACATACACGTTCACACACTGTCAAACACACACTACTACACAAACACCATCACACACAGTCTCACACTCACACACACTCACCTGCTGTCACACTCACTCACACACACTACCAGACTCAAATGCACTCACACACACACTGACACACACCATCGCACACTTGTTTAAAACCACACAAGCTCTCAGACACACCTCTCACATTCTCACGCCCTGTCACACACCCTCACGCACTCACACACACACTCACACACCTTCACACACAGACACACACTCACACGTTTTTATGCATTCAAACACACACTCTCGCTTACACTCAGACACACTCACACCCGATCACACTCACGCACAACCACACTCACATATATGCACTCACAGAGTCACACATCTGCTCACACAGTCTCACACACTGTCACATAGATATACTCACACAAACACACTATCACCCACTCACACACAGCACCGCACACACCTACACAATCTCGCACACACCATCACACTCCCACTCACACACACACTCACATAAAAATTCACACACGCAGTCAAACAAACTCACCTAAACTCACACACAAGCACAATCTGTCACGCAGACGTACACACGCTCTCACACTCACAAGCACCCTCAAATTAACACACTCACAAACACACACACTGTGACACACACAAAATTTAACACACACACAGTCACCTACACTCAAACACAAACACACACTCACTCACAATCAAATCTTTTAGAAACACTCACACCCTCTCTCACCTACTCTCTCATCATCACACTCCGAAACTCCCCATTACAAACTCACACAAACTCACAGATTCACACTCAATCACACTGACACTCTCACCAACTCACACACTGCACTTCACAAACCTAAGCACACAAACACTCGCACACACCATCACACACTCACACACTGTCCCTCACGTTAGAGAAAAATTCACACACGCCCTGACACAACTACACTCACATATTCATAAAACCTGTCACAAACCCTCGCACACACTCACCCACTCGCCCACTGTCACACACCTACACACACAGTCAAACTCACCCACTATCAAAGAGGCTCACATGCACTCACACACACGCAGTCACACACACACCTACACCCCCAGACACCACCAAACGCACTCAGTCTCGCACGCACTCTTACACACTGAATCTGCCACACACTCTCACACTCCTACACACTCAGACACACCCACACATACTCACAGACTCACATGGAATCTCACACACACACACTGTCACAAACTAACACACCTACACACACAGACCCACTTATGCACACTCACACTCAGACACACACCCAATCACACACGTATATGCACTCACACACTCACACCCACCCACAAACCTTCACTCTCTCAAACGCGCACACACAAACACCCGCTCATACACACTCACGCACACTAACATATACATTCTCTCACACAGCTCCTCACACACCTGCGCACTCACACACACACCATCACACCCTGTAATGCACACTCACATACACAAAGAGCTCACAAACCCACACTATCAGAATTACACACACTCACACAGACACTCACACACCTGCACACACACACAGTCGCACACACTCTGACAATCTAACACTCATATAAACACTCACACTCTCACACCCACTCACACACCTAGCCTAAAAGTCACGTTCTCACTCCCACTCATACACACCCACGCTCACATATACATGTTCACACACACACTCAGACACTCGAACACAGCACCTCACACACCTACACCCACACACTCCAACACAGCATCACACAGACTCACCCACACACACTCACAGATTCACACACACTCTCACATTTTCTCACTCTTTCACACTCTCACAGACCTACACACACAGAAACACACTCCCAGACTCTCATGCAGTCACACACACTCACACTGTCACACCCACACACCCACTCACAGACTCACGTACACACACTCACACACACAACCATTAACTCTCAATCACACACTAGTGTACACACTCTCACACTCACTCACACTCACACACCTACACTCTCACAAACACACTCATATTGCCACATTCGCTCACACACTCACACACAAACACTAAAGTATACTCACGCACGCTCTCACCCACTCACACTCACCTACAGACACCATCACACACTCACACACACTCCCATACAAAAATCACAGATGCTGTCCTGCAGACACACATGCACTCAGACACTCACACCCTGTCACACACAGAGACTCTAACACACTGTCACACACAAACGGACACATACAGAGACACACGCACATATATTCTCGTATAAGAATACCATCAAAAAACACACACTGTCTTGCACACTCACAAATACACACACACTCACACACCTACACACAGTCAAACACACACTATCATAGGGGCTCACGTGCACTCACACACATGCAGTCACACACACACACACCTACACCCACAGACACCACCAAATGCACTCAGTTTCACACGCACTCATACACACTCAATCTGCCACACAATCTCACACACTTACACACACAGACACACCCACACACAATCACAGACTCACATGGAATCACACACACTCACACTGTCACAAACTAACACACCTACACACACAGACTCACTTATGCACACACACACACACCCAATCTCACACGTACATGCACTCACACACTCACACCCACCCACAAAACTACACTCTCACAAACACACACACGCAAACACCCGCTCATATACACTCACACACACTCACATATACATGCTCACGCACAGCACCTCACAGACCTGCACACTCACATACACACACCATCACACATTCGCACACGCTCACATATAGGAAATCACACATGCACTCAAACATATACACCTACACTCACACACTCACTGACCTTGTCACACACCCTTCCACACTCACACGCACTCACACCCTGTAATGCACACTGATGTACACAAAGAGCACACACAGTCACACTATCAGAAGTACACTCACACTCTCACACCCACTCACACACCTAGTCTCAGAATCACATTCTCACACCCGCTCATACACACACACGCTCACATATACATGCTCACACACACACTCTCAACCACTCAAACACAGCACCTCACACACCTACACCCACACACTCCAACACAGCATCATACAGAGACACACTCACACACACTCACTCACTCACCCACACTCAGATTCTCACAATCTGTCACACTCACACAACTACACACACAGACACAAACACTCACAGACTCACATGCAGTCACACACTCACACGCTCTCACACGCACACCTGCACAAACACACTCACACACACTCACACACAAACACCCTTTCAGTCACAATCTCACTCTCGTGTACACACTCACACCCTCACTCCCACTCACACACCATCACCCTCACAGGCACCCTCACACATTCACACATTCGCTCACACACTCATACACACTCACAGAGATACACACACAGTCTCACCCACTCTCATACTCACGTACACACCATCAAACACTCAGACACACTCATACAAAAATCTCAGACGCAGTCGTGCAGACACACTTACACTCAGACACTCACAAACCCTGTCACACACACACTCACACACTGTCACACACAACCACACACGTAGAGTCACACTCACATACACTCACTTAGTAGCACGCAATCAACAACACAAAGCCTCGCACACTCAGAAATGTCACACACACTCACACACCTACACACAGACACACTCACACGCACTGGCGCACAAACACAAGTGCACACATATTCACAGCCTCGTATAATCACTCACACACTCCCACTCACACACTCACGCCCTGTAATGCATACTGACATACACAAAGAGCACACACAATCACACTATCAGAAATACACACACACACAAACACCCTCTCACACTCAAACACACACTCATATAAACACTCACACTCTCACACCTGTTCACACACCTAGCCTCAGAAACACATTCTCGCACCCGCTCATACACACTCACGCTTACATATACATGCTCACACACACACTCTCAACCACTCAAACACAGCACCTCACACACCTACACCCACACACTCCTACACAAAATCAGACAGAGACACACACTCACACACTCACAGACTCACACACACTCACACAGGTTCTCACACTGTCACACTCACAAAACTACACACACAGACACACTCTCACACACTCACTGACTCACATGCAGTCACACACACTCACACAATGTCACACACACACCAACACACACACTCACACACACTCACACATAAAACCATTTGGTCACAGTCACACACTTGTGTACAAACTCACACACTCACTCCCACTCACAAAATTACCCTCGCAAACACAGTCACATTCACACATTCCCTCACACACTCACACACACTCACTGAAATATACTCACACACACTCACCCACTCTCACACTCATCTACACACATCCTCACACACTCTAGCACCCTCACATACAGGAGTCACAGACGCCGTTGTGCAGACACACACTCAGACACTCACACACCCTGTCACACACAGTCACTCTCACCCACTGTCACACACAAACACACACAGATACACACTCACATACATTCACATATTAGAGCGCCATCACGTACACACACTGACTTGCACACTCACAAATATCACACACACACCTACACACAGACACACACTCACACAGACACACAAACGCTCACACATTCCCACCCTCGTATAATCACTCACACACTCACTCTCACACACCTACAGTCTTTCAATCACACAAAACAGCTCATATACAATCGCACTCACATAGACATGCTCACACACACTCTCATGCTCTCACCAACTCACACACAGCATCTTTCTCACTTACACACACACACACACACACCTTCACAGACTCCCTCACATGCACACTCTCATAGAAAATACCCGCATGCCCTCAAACAGACAGATACACTCACATATTCATACAACCTGTCACACACCATCACAGACACAGTCTCTCACTGTCACACACAGTCACACTACTACACGCACAGACACACCCAAACACACTCCATCACATACACGTTCACACACTGTCAAACACACACTACTACACAAACACCATCACACACAGTCTCACACTCACACACACTCACCTGCTGTCACACTCACTCACACACACTACCAGACTCAAATGCACTCACACACACACTGACACACACCATCGCACACTTGTTTAAAACCACACAAGCTCTCAGACACACCTCTCACATTCTCACGCCCTGTCACACACCCTCACGCACTCACACACACACTCACACACCTTCACACACAGACACACACTCACACGTTTTTATGCATTCAAACACACACTCTCGCTTACACTCAGACACACTCACACCCGATCACACTCACGCACAACCACACTCACATATATGCACTCACAGAGTCACACATCTGCTCACACAGTCTCACACACTGTCACATAGATATACTCACACAAACACACTATCACCCACTCACACACAGCACCGCACACACCTACACAATCTCGCACACACCATCACACTCCCACTCACACACACACTCACATAAAAATTCACACACGCAGTCAAACAAACTCACCTAAACTCACACACAAGCACAATCTGTCACGCAGACGTACACACGCTCTCACACTCACAAGCACCCTCAAATTAACACACTCACAAACACACACACTGTGACACACACAAAATTTAACACACACACAGTCACCTACACTCAAACACAAACACACACTCACTCACAATCAAATCTTTTAGAAACACTCACACCCTCTCTCACCTACTCTCTCATCATCACACTCCGAAACTCCCCATTACAAACTCACACAAACTCACAGATTCACACTCAATCACACTGACACTCTCACCAACTCACACACTGCACTTCACAAACCTAAGCACACAAACACTCGCACACACCATCACACACTCACACACTGTCCCTCACGTTAGAGAAAAATTCACACACGCCCTGACACAACTACACTCACATATTCATAAAACCTGTCACAAACCCTCGCACACACTCACCCACTCGCCCACTGTCACACACCTACACACACAGTCAAACTCACCCACTATCAAAGAGGCTCACATGCACTCACACACACGCAGTCACACACACACCTACACCCCCAGACACCACCAAACGCACTCAGTCTCGCACGCACTCTTACACACTGAATCTGCCACACACTCTCACACTCCTACACACTCAGACACACCCACACATACTCACAGACTCACATGGAATCTCACACACACACACTGTCACAAACTAACACACCTACACACACAGACCCACTTATGCACACTCACACTCAGACACACACCCAATCACACACGTATATGCACTCACACACTCACACCCACCCACAAACCTTCACTCTCTCAAACGCGCACACACAAACACCCGCTCATACACACTCACGCACACTAACATATACATTCTCTCACACAGCTCCTCACACACCTGCGCACTCACACACACACCATCACACCCTGTAATGCACACTCACATACACAAAGAGCTCACAAACCCACACTATCAGAATTACACACACTCACACAGACACTCACACACCTGCACACACACACAGTCGCACACACTCTGACAATCTAACACTCATATAAACACTCACACTCTCACACCCACTCACACACCTAGCCTAAAAGTCACGTTCTCACTCCCACTCATACACACCCACGCTCACATATACATGTTCACACACACACTCAGACACTCGAACACAGCACCTCACACACCTACACCCACACACTCCAACACAGCATCACACAGACTCACCCACACACACTCACAGATTCACACACACTCTCACATTTTCTCACTCTTTCACACTCTCACAGACCTACACACACAGAAACACACTCCCAGACTCTCATGCAGTCACACACACTCACACTGTCACACCCACACACCCACTCACAGACTCACGTACACACACTCACACACACAACCATTAACTCTCAATCACACACTAGTGTACACACTCTCACACTCACTCACACTCACACACCTACACTCTCACAAACACACTCATATTGCCACATTCGCTCACACACTCACACACAAACACTAAAGTATACTCACGCACGCTCTCACCCACTCACACTCACCTACAGACACCATCACACACTCACACACACTCCCATACAAAAATCACAGATGCTGTCCTGCAGACACACATGCACTCAGACACTCACACCCTGTCACACACAGAGACTCTAACACACTGTCACACACAAACGGACACATACAGAGACACACGCACATATATTCTCGTATAAGAATACCATGAAAAAACACACACTGTCTTGCACACTCACAAATACACACACACTCACACACCTACACACAGTCAAACTCACACACTATCATAGGGGCTCACATGCACTCACACACACGCAGTCACACACACACACACCTACACCCACAGACACCACCAAATGCACTCAGTTTCACACGCACTCATACACACTCAATCTGCCACACAATCTCACACACTTACACACACAGACACACCCACACACAATCACAGACTCACATGGAATCACACACACTCACACTGTCACAAACTAACACACCTACACACACAGACTCACTTATGCACACACACACACACCCAATCTCACACGTACATGCACTCACACACTCACACCCACCCACAAAACTACACTCTCACAAACACACACACGCAAACACCCGCTCATATACACTCACACACACTCACATATACATGCTCACGCACAGCACCTCACAGACCTGCACACTCACATACACACACCATCACACACTCGCACACGCTCACATATAGGAAATCACACATGCACTCAAACATATACACCTACACTCACACACTCACTGACCTTGTCACACACCCTTCCACACTCACACGCACTCACACCCTGTAATGCACACTGATGTACACAAAGAGCACACACAGTCACACTATCAGAAGTACACTCACACTCTCACACCCACTCACACACCTAGTCTCAGAATCACATCCTCACACCCGCTCATACACACACACGCTCACATATACATGCTCACACACACACTCTCAACCACTCAAACACAGCACCTCACACACCTACACCCACACACTCCAACACAGCATCATACAGAGACACACTCACACACACTCACTCACTCACCCACACTCAGATTCTCACAATCTGTCACACTCACACAACTACACACACAGACACAAACACTCACAGACTCACATGCAGTCACACACTCACACGCTCTCACACGCACACCTGCACAAACACACTCACACACACTCACACACAAACACCCTTTCAGTCACAATCTCACTCTCGTGTACACACTCACACCCTCACTCCCACTCACACACCATCACCCTCACAGGCACCCTCACACATTCACACATTCGCTCACACACTCATACACACTCACAGAGATACACACACAGTCTCACCCACTCTCATACTCACGTACACACCATCAAACACTCAGACACACTCATACAAAAATCTCAGACGCAGTCGTGCAGACACACTTACACTCAGACACTCACAAACCCTGTCACACACACACTCACACACTGTCACACACAACCACACACGTAGAGTCACACTCACACTCACTTAGTAGCACGCAATCAACAACACAAAGCCTCGCACACTCAGAAATGTCACACACACTCACACACCTACACACAGACACACTCACACGCACTGGCGCACAAACACAAGTGCACACATATTCACAGCCTCGTATAATCACTCACACACTCCCACTCACACACTCACGCCCTGTAATGCATACTGACATACACAAAGAGCACACACAATCACACTATCAGAAATACACACACACACAAACACCCTCTCACACTCAAACACACACTCATATAAACACTCACACTCTCACACCTGTTCACACACCTAGCCTCAGAAACACATTCTCGCACCCGCTCATACACACTCACGCTTACATATACATGCTCACACACACACTCTCAACCACTCAAACACAGCACCTCACACACCTACACCCACACACTCCTACACAAAATCAGACAGAGACACACACTCACACACTCACAGACTCACACACACTCACACAGGTTCTCACACTGTCACACTCACAAAACTACACACACAGACACACTCTCACACACTCACTGACTCACATGCAGTCACACACACTCACACAATGTCACACACACACCAACACACACACTCACACACACTCACACATAAAACCATTTGGTCACAGTCACACACTTGTGTACAAACTCACACACTCACTCCCACTCACAAAATTACCCTCGCAAACACAGTCACATTCACACATTCCCTCACACACTCACTGAAATATACTCACACACACTCACCCACTCTCACACTCATCTACACACATCCTCACACACTCTAGCACCCTCACATACAGGAGTCACAGACGCCGTTGTGCAGACACACTTACACTCAGACACTCACACACCCTGTCACACACAGTCACTCTCACCCACTGTCACACACAAACACACACAGATACACACTCACATACATTCACATATTAGAGCGCCATCACGTACACACACTGACTTGCACACTCACAAATATCACACACACACCTACACACAGACACACACTCACACAGACACACAAACGCTCACACATTCCCACCCTCGTATAATCACTCACACACTCACTCTCACACACCTACAGTCTTTCAATCACACAAAACAGCTCATATACAATCGCACTCACATAGACATGCTCACACACACTCTCATGCTCTCACCAACTCACACACAGCATCTTTCTCACTTACACACACACACACACCTTCACAGACTCCCTCACATGCACACTCTCATAGAAAATACCCGCATGCCCTCAAACAGACAGATACACTCACATATTCATACAACCTGTCACACACCATCACAGACACAGTCTCTCACTGTCACACACAGTCACACTACTACACGCACAGACACACCCAAACACACTCCATCACATACACGTTCACACACTGTCAAACACACACACACTACTACACAAACACCATCACACACACTCTCAAACTCACACACACTCACCTGCTGTCACACTCACTCACACACACTACCAGACTCAAATGCACTCACACACACACTGACACACACCATCGCACACTTGTTTAAAACCACACAAGCTCTCAGACACACCTCTCACATTCTCACGCCCTGTCACACACCCTCACGCACTCACACACACACTCACACACCTTCACACACAGACACACACTCACACGTTTTTATGCATTCAAACACACACTCTCGCTTACACTCAGACACACTCACACCCGATCACACTCACGCACAACCACACTCACATATATGCACTCACAGAGTCACACATCTGCTCACACAGTCTCACACACTGTCACATAGATATACTCACACAAACACACTATCACCCACTCACACACAGCACCGCACACACCTACACAATCTCGCACACACCATCACACTCCCACTCACACACACACTCACATAAAAATTCACACACGCAGTCAAACAAACTCACCTAAACTCACACACAAGCACAATCTGTCACACAGACTTACACACGCTCTCACACTCACAAGCACCCTCAAATTAACACACTCACAAACACACTCACACACTGTGACACACACAAAATTTAACACACACACAGTCACCTACACTCAAACACAAACACACACTCACTCACAATCAAATCTTTTAGAAACACTCACACCCTCTCTCACCTACTCTCTCATCATCACACTCCGAAACTCCCCATTACAAACTCACACAAACTCACAGATTCACACTCAATCACACTGACACTCTCACCAACTCACACACTGCACTTCACAAACCTAAGTACACAAACACTCGCACACACCATCACACACTCACACACTGTCCCTCACGTTAGAGAAAAATTCACACACGCCCTGACACAACTACACTCACATATTCATAAAACCTGTCACAAACCCTCGCACACACTCACCCACTCGCCCACTGTCACACACCTACACACACAGTCAAACTCACCCACTATCAAAGAGGCTCACATGCACTCACACACACGCAGTCACACACACACCTACACCCCCAGACACCACCAAACGCACTCAGTCTCGCACGCACTCTTACACACTGAATCTGCCACACACTCTCACACTCCTACACACTCAGACACACCCACACATACTCACAGACTCACATGGAATCTCACACACACACACTGTCACAAACTAACACACCTACACACACAGACCCACTTATGCACACTCACACTCAGACACACACCCAATCACACACGTATATGCACTCACACACTCACACCCACCCACAAACCTTCACTCTCTCAAACGCGCACACACAAACACCCGCTCATACACACTCACGCACACTAACATATACATTCTCTCACACAGCTCCTCACACACCTGCGCACTCACACACACACCATCACACCCTGTAATGCACACTCACATACACAAAGAGCTCACAAACCCACACTATCAGAATTACACACACTCACACAGACACTCACACACCTGCACACACACACAGTCGCACACAAACACTCTCACAATCTAACACTCATATAAACACTCACACTCTCACACCCACTCACACACCTAGCCTAAAAGTCACGTTCTCACTCCCACTCATACACACCCACGCTCACATATACATGTTCACACACACACTCAGACACTCGAACACAGCACCTCACACACCTACACCCACACACTCCAACACAGCATCACACAGACTCACCCACACACACTCACAGATTCACACACACTCTCACATTTTCTCACTCTTTCACACTCTCACAGACCTACACACACAGAAACACACTCCCAGACTCTCATGCAGTCACACACACTCACACTGTCACACCCACACACCCACTCACAGACTCACGTACACACACTCACACACACAACCATTAACTCTCAATCACACACTAGTGTACACACTCTCACACTCACTCACACTCACACACCTACACTCTCACAAACACACTCATATTGCCACATTCGCTCACACACTCACACACAAACACTAAAGTATACTCACGCACGCTCTCACCCACTCACACTCACCTACAGACACCATCACACACTCACACACACTCCCATACAAAAATCACAGATGCTGTCCTGCAGACACACATGCACTCAGACACTCACACCCTGTCACACACAGAGACTCTAACACACTGTCACACACAAACGGACACATACAGAGACACACGCACATATATTCTCGTATAAGAATACCATGAAAAAACACACATTGTCTTGCACACTCACAAATACACACACTCACACACCTACACACAGTCAAACTCACACACTATCATAGGGGCTCACATGCACTCACACACACGCAGTCACACACACACACACCTACACCCACAGACACCACCAAATGCACTCAGTTTCACACGCACTCATACACACTCAATCTGCCACACAATCTCACACACTTACACACACAGACACACCCACACACAATCACAGACTCACATGGAATCACACACACTCACACTGTCACAAACTAACACACCTACACACACAGACTCACTTATGCACACACACACACCCAATCTCACACGTACATGCACTCACACACTCACACCCACCCACAAAACTACACTCTCACAAACACACACACGCAAACACCCGCTCATATACACTCACACACACTCACATATACATGCTCACGCACAGCACCTCACAGACCTGCACACTCACATACACACACCATCACACATTCGCACACGCTCACATATAGGAAATCACACATGCACTCAAACATATACACCTACACTCACACACTCACTGACCTTGTCACACACCCTTCCACACTCACACGCACTCACACCCTGTAATGCACACTGATGTACACAAAGAGCACACACAGTCACACTATCAGAAGTACACTCACACTCTCACACCCACTCACACACCTAGTCTCAGAATCACATCCTCACACCCGCTCATACACACACACGCTCACATATACATGCTCACACACACACTCTCAACCACTCAAACACAGCACCTCACACACCTACACCCACACACTCCAACACAGCATCATACAGAGACACACTCACACACACTCACTCACTCACCCACACTCAGATTCTCACAATCTGTCACACTCACACAACTACACACACAGACACAAACACTCACAGACTCACATGCAGTCACACACTCACACGCTCTCACACGCACACCTGCACAAACACACTCACACACACTCACACACAAACACCCTTTCAGTCACAATCTCACTCTCGTGTACACACTCACACCCTCACTCCCACTCACACACCATCACCCTCACAGGCACCCTCACACATTCACACATTCGCTCACACACTCATACACACTCACAGAGATACACACACAGTCTCACCCACTCTCATACTCACGTACACACCATCAAACACTCAGACACACTCATACAAAAATCTCAGACGCAGTCGTGCAGACACACTTACACTCAGACACTCACAAACCCTGTCACACACACACTCACACACTGTCACACACAACCACACACGTAGAGTCACACTCACACTCACTTAGTAGCACGCAATCAACAACACAAAGCCTCGCACACTCAGAAATGTCACACACACTCACACACCTACACACAGACACACTCACACGCACTGGCGCACAAACACAAGTGCACACATATTCACAGCCTCGTATAATCACTCACACACTCCCACTCACACACTCACGCCCTGTAATGCATACTGACATACACAAAGAGCACACACAATCACACTATCAGAAATACACACACACACAAACACCCTCTCACACTCAAACACACACTCATATAAACACTCACACTCTCACACCTGTTCACACACCTAGCCTCAGAAACACATTCTCGCACCCGCTCATACACACTCACGCTTACATATACATGCTCACACACACACTCTCAACCACTCAAACACAGCACCTCACACACCTACACCCACACACTCCTACACAAAATCAGACAGAGACACACACTCACACACTCACAGACTCACACACACTCACACAGGTTCTCACACTGTCACACTCACAAAACTACACACACAGACACACTCTCACACACTCACTGACTCACATGCAGTCACACACACTCACACAATGTCACACACACACCAACACACACACTCACACACACTCACACATAAAACCATTTGGTCACAGTCACACACTTGTGTACAAACTCACACACTCACTCCCACTCACAAAATTACCCTCGCAAACACAGTCACATTCACACATTCCCTCACACACTCACACACACTCACTGAAATATACTCACACACACTCACCCACTCTCACACTCATCTACACACATCCTCACACACTCTAGCACCCTCACATACAGGAGTCACAGACGCCGTTGTGCAGACACACTTACACTCAGACACTCACACACCCTGTCACACACAGTCACTCTCACCCACTGTCACACACAAACACACACAGATACACACTCACATACATTCACATATTAGAGCGCCATCACGTACACACACTGACTTGCACACTCACAAATATCACACACACACCTACACACAGACACACACTCACACAGACACACAAACGCTCACACATTCCCACCCTCGTATAATCACTCACACACTCACTCTCACACACCTACAGTCTTTCAATCACACAAAACAGCTCATATACAATCGCACTCACATAGACATGCTCACACACACTCTCATGCTCTCACCAACTCACACACAGCATCTTTCTCACTTACACACACACACACACACACCTTCACAGACTCCCTCACATGCACACTCTCATAGAAAATACCCGCATGCCCTCAAACAGACAGATACACTCACATATTCATACAACCTGTCACACACCATCACAGACACAGTCTCTCACTGTCACACACAGTCACACTACTACACGCACAGACACACCCAAACACACTCCATCACATACACGTTCACACACTGTCAAACACACACACACTACTACACAAACACCATCACACACAGTCTCACACTCACACACACTCACCTGCTGTCACACTCACTCACACACACTACCAGACTCAAATGCACTCACACACACACTGACACACACCATCGCACACTTGTTTAAAACCACACAAGCTCTCAGACACACCTCTCACATTCTCACGCCCTGTCACACACCCTCACGCACTCACACACACACTCACACACCTTCACACACAGACACACACTCACACGTTTTTATGCATTCAAACACACACTCTCGCTTACACTCAGACACACTCACACCCGATCACACTCACGCACAACCACACTCACATATATGCACTCACAGAGTCACACATCTGCTCACACAGTCTCACACACTGTCACATAGATATACTCACACAAACACACTATCACCCACTCACACACAGCACCGCACACACCTACACAATCTCGCACACACCATCACACTCCCACTCACACACACACTCACATAAAAATTCACACACGCAGTCAAACAAACTCACCTAAACTCACACACAAGCACAATCTGTCACGCAGACGTACACACGCTCTCACACTCACAAGCACCTCAAATTAACACACTCACAAACACACACACTGTGACACACACAAAATTTAACACACACACAGTCACCTACACTCAAACACAAACACACACTCACTCACAATCAAATCTTTTAGAAACACTCACACCCTCTCTCACCTACTCTCTCATCATCACACTCCGAAACTCCCCATTACAAACTCACACAAACTCACAGATTCACACTCAATCACACTGACACTCTCACCAACTCACACACTGCACTTCACAAACCTAAGCACACAAACACTCGCACACACCATCACACACTCACACACTGTCCCTCACGTTAGAGAAAAATTCACACACGCCCTGACACAACTACACTCACATATTCATAAAACCTGTCACAAACCCTCGCACACACTCACCCACTCGCCCACTGTCACACACCTACACACACAGTCAAACTCACCCACTATCAAAGAGGCTCACATGCACTCACACACACGCAGTCACACACACACCTACACCCCCAGACACCACCAAACGCACTCAGTCTCGCACGCACTCTTACACACTGAATCTGCCACACACTCTCACACTCCTACACACTCAGACACACCCACACATACTCACAGACTCACATGGAATCTCACACACACACACTGTCACAAACTAACACACCTACACACACAGACCCACTTATGCACACTCACACTCAGACACACACCCAATCACACACGTATATGCACTCACACACTCACACCCACCCACAAACCTTCACTCTCTCAAACGCGCACACACAAACACCCGCTCATACACACTCACGCACACTAACATATACATTCTCTCACACAGCTCCTCACACACCTGCGCACTCACACACACACCATCACACCCTGTAATGCACACTCACATACACAAAGAGCTCACAAACCCACACTATCAGAATTACACACACTCACACAGACACTCACACACCTGCACACACACACAGTCGCACACACTCTGACAATCTAACACTCATATAAACACTCACACTCTCACACCCACTCACACACCTAGCCTAAAAGTCACGTTCTCACTCCCACTCATACACACCCACGCTCACATATACATGTTCACACACACACTCAGACACTCGAACACAGCACCTCACACACCTACACCCACACACTCCAACACAGCATCACACAGACTCACCCACACACACTCAGATTCACACACACTCTCACATTTTCTCACTCTTTCACACTCTCACAGACCTACACACACAGAAACACACTCCCAGACTCTCATGCAGTCACACACACTCACACTGTCACACCCACACACCCACTCACAGACTCACGTACACACACTCACACACACAACCATTAACTCTCAATCACACACTAGTGTACACACTCTCACACTCACTCACACTCACACACCTACACTCTCACAAACACACTCATATTGCCACATTCGCTCACACACTCACACACAAACACTAAAGTATACTCACGCACGCTCTCACCCACTCACACTCACCTACAGACACCATCACACACTCACACACACTCCCATACAAAAATCACAGATGCTGTCCTGCAGACACACATGCACTCAGACACTCACACCCTGTCACACACAGAGACTCTAACACACTGTCACACACAAACGGACACATACAGAGACACACGCACATATATTCTCGTATAAGAATACCATCAAAAAACACACACTGTCTTGCACACTCACAAATACACACACACTCACACACCTACACACAGTCAAACTCACACACTATCATAGGGGCTCACATGCACTCACACACACGCAGTCACACACACACACACCTACACCCACAGACACCACCAAATGCACTCAGTTTCACACGCACTCATACACACTCAATCTGCCACACAATCTCACACACTTACACACACAGACACACCCACACACAATCACAGACTCACATGGAATCACACACACTCACACTGTCACAAACTAACACACCTACACACACAGACTCACTTATGCACACACACACACACCCAATCTCACACGTACATGCACTCACACACTCACACCCACCCACAAAACTACACTCTCACAAACACACACACGCAAACACCCGCTCATATACACTCACACACACTCACATATACATGCTCACGCACAGCACCTCACAGACCTGCACACTCACATACACACACCATCACACATTCGCACACGCTCACATATAGGAAATCACACATGCACTCAAACATATACACCTACACTCACACACTCACTGACCTTGTCACACACCCTTCCACACTCACACGCACTCACACCCTGTAATGCACACTGATGTACACAAAGAGCACACACAGTCACACTATCAGAAGTACACTCACACTCTCACACCCACTCACACACCTAGTCTCAGAATCACATTCTCACACCCGCTCATACACACACACGCTCACATATACATGCTCACACACACACTCTCAACCACTCAAACACAGCACCTCACACACCTACACCCACACACTCCAACACAGCATCATACAGAGACACACTCACACACACTCACTCACTCACCCACACTCAGATTCTCACAATCTGTCACACTCACACAACTACACACACAGACACAAACACTCACAGACTCACATGCAGTCACACACTCACACGCTCTCACACGCACACCTGCACAAACACACTCACACACACTCACACACAAACACCCTTTCAGTCACAATCTCACTCTCGTGTACACACTCACACCCTCACTCCCACTCACACACCATCACCCTCACAGGCACCCTCACACATTCACACATTCGCTCACACACTCATACACACTCACAGAGATACACACACAGTCTCACCCACTCTCATACTCACGTACACACCATCAAACACTCAGACACACTCATACAAAAATCTCAGACGCAGTCGTGCAGACACACTTACACTCAGACACTCACAAACCCTGTCACACACACACTCACACACTGTCACACACAACCACACACGTAGAGTCACACTCACATACACTCACTTAGTAGCACGCAATCAACAACACAAAGCCTCGCACACTCAGAAATGTCACACACACTCACACACCTACACACAGACACACTCACACGCACTGGCGCACAAACACAAGTGCACACATATTCACAGCCTCGTATAATCACTCACACACTCCCACTCACACACTCACGCCCTGTAATGCATACTGACATACACAAAGAGCACACACAATCACACTATCAGAAATACACACACACACAAACACCCTCTCACACTCAAACACACACTCATATAAACACTCACACTCTCACACCTGTTCACACACCTAGCCTCAGAAACACATTCTCGCACCCGCTCATACACACTCACGCTTACATATACATGCTCACACACACACTCTCAACCACTCAAACACAGCACCTCACACACCTACACCCACACACTCCTACACAAAATCAGACAGAGACACACACTCACACACTCACAGACTCACACACACTCACACAGGTTCTCACACTGTCACACTCACAAAACTACACACACAGACACACTCTCACACACTCACTGACTCACATGCAGTCACACACACTCACACAATGTCACACACACACCAACACACACACTCACACACACTCACACATAAAACCATTTGGTCACAGTCACACACTTGTGTACAAACTCACACACTCACTCCCACTCACAAAATTACCCTCGCAAACACAGTCACATTCACACATTCCCTCACACACTCACTGAAATATACTCACACACACTCACCCACTCTCACACTCATCTACACACATCCTCACACACTCTAGCACCCTCACATACAGGAGTCACAGACGCCGTTGTGCAGACACACTTACACTCAGACACACCCTGTCACACACAGTCACTCTCACCCACTGTCACACACAAACACACACAGATACACACTCACATACATTCACATATTAGAGCGCCATCACGTACACACACTGACTTGCACACTCACAAATATCACACACACACCTACACACAGACACACACACAGACACACAAACGCTCACACATTCCCACCCTCGTATAATCACTCACACACTCACTCTCACACACCTACAGTCTTTCAATCACACTTAACAGCTCATATACAATCGCACTCACATAGACATGCTCACACACACTCTCATGCTCTCACCAACTCACACACAGCATCTTTCTCACTTACACACACACACACCTTCACAGACTCCCTCACATGCACACTCTCATAGAAAATACCCGCATGCCCTCAAACAGACAGATACACTCACATATTCATACAACCTGTCACACACCATCACAGACACAGTCTCTCACTGTCACACACAGTCACACTACTACACGCACAGACACACCCAAACACACTCCATCACATACACGTTCACACACTGTCAAACACACACACACTACTACACAAACACCATCACACACAGTCTCACACTCACACACACTCACCTGCTGTCACACTCACTCACACACACTACCAGACTCAAATGCACTCACACACACACTGACACACACCATCGCACACTTGTTTAAAACCACACAAGCTCTCAGACACACCTCTCACATTCTCACACCCTGTCACACACCCTCACGCACTCACACACACACTCACACACCTTCACACACAGACACACACTCACACGTTTTTATGCATTCAAACACACACTCTCGCTTACACTCAGACACACTCACACCCGATCACACTCACGCACAACCACACTCACATATATGCACTCACAGAGTCACACATCTGCTCACACAGTCTCACACACTGTCACATAGATATACTCACACAAACACACTATCACCCACTCACACACAGCACCGCACACACCTACACAATCTCGCACACACCATCACACTCCCACTCACACACACACTCACATAAAAATTCACACACGCAGTCAAACTCACCTAAACTCACACACAAGCACAATCTGTCACACAGACTTACACACGCTCTCACACTCACAAGCACCCTCAAATTAACACACTCACAAACACACTCACACACTGTGACACACACAAAATTTAACACACACACAGTCACCTACACTCAAACACAAACACACACTCACTCACAATCAAATCTTTTAGAAACACTCACACCCTCTCTCACCTACTCTCTCATCATCACACTCCGAAACTCCCCATTACAAACTCACACAAACTCACAGATTCACACTCAATCACACTGACACTCTCACCAACTCACACACTGCACTTCACAAACCTAAGCACACAAACACTCGCACACACCATCACACACTCACACACTGTCCCTCACGTTAGAGAAAAATTCACACACGCCCTGACACAACTACACTCACATATTCATAAAACCTGTCACAAACCCTCGCACACACTCACCCACTCGCCCACTGTCACACACCTACACACACAGTCAAACTCACCCACTATCAAAGAGGCTCACATGCACTCACACACACGCAGTCACACACACACCTACACCCCCAGACACCACCAAACGCACTCAGTCTCGCACGCACTCTTACACACTGAATCTGCCACACACTCTCACACTCCTACACACTCAGACACACCCACACATACTCACAGACTCACATGGAATCTCACACACACACACTGTCACAAACTAACACACCTACACACACAGACCCACTTATGCACACTCACACTCAGACACACACCCAATCACACACGTATATGCACTCACACACTCACACCCACCCACAAACCTTCACTCTCTCAAACGCGCACACACAAACACCCGCTCATACACACTCACGCACACTAACATATACATTCTCTCACACAGCTCCTCACACACCTGCGCACTCACACACACACCATCACACCCTGTAATGCACACTCACATACACAAAGAGCTCACAAACCCACACTATCAGAATTACACACACTCACACAGACACTCACACACCTGCACACACACACAGTCGCACACAAACACTCTCACAATCTAACACTCATATAAACACTCACACTCTCACACCCACTCACACACCTAGCCTAAAAGTCACGTTCTCACTCCCACTCATACACACCCACGCTCACATATACATGTTCACACACACACTCAGACACTCGAACACAGCACCTCACACACCTACACCCACACACTCCAACACAGCATCACACAGACTCACCCACACACACTCACAGATTCACACACACTCTCACATTTTCTCACTCTTTCACACTCTCACAGACCTACACACACAGAAACACACTCCCAGACTCTCATGCAGTCACACACACTCACACTGTCACACCCACACACCCACTCACAGACTCACGTACACACACTCACACACACAACCATTAACTCTCAATCACACACTAGTGTACACACTCTCACACTCACTCACACTCACACACCTACACTCTCACAAACACACTCATATTGCCACATTCGCTCACACACTCACACACAAACACTAAAGTATACTCACGCACGCTCTCACCCACTCACACTCACCTACAGACACCATCACACACTCACACACACTCCCATACAAAAATCACAGATGCTGTCCTGCAGACACACATGCACTCAGACACTCACACCCTGTCACACACAGAGACTCTAACACACTGTCACACACAAACGGACACATACAGAGACACACGCACATATATTCTCGTATAAGAATACCATCAAAAAACACACACTGTCTTGCACACTCACAAATACACACACACTCACACACCTACACACAGTCAAACTCACACACTATCATAGGGGCTCACATGCACTCACACACACGCAGTCACACACACACACACCTACACCCACAGACACCACCAAATGCACTCAGTTTCACACGCACTCATACACACTCAATCTGCCACACAATCTCACACACTTACACACACAGACACACCCACACACAATCACAGACTCACATGGAATCACACACACTCACACTGTCACAAACTAACACACCTACACACACAGACTCACTTATGCACACACACACACCCAATCTCACACGTACATGCACTCACACACTCACACCCACCCACAAAACTACACTCTCACAAACACACACACGCAAACACCCGCTCATATACACTCACACACACTCACATATACATGCTCACGCACAGCACCTCACAGACCTGCACACTCACATACACACACCATCACACACTCGCACACGCTCACATATAGGAAATCACACATGCACTCAAACATATACACCTACACTCACACACTCACTGACCTTGTCACACACCCTTCCACACTCACACGCACTCACACCCTGTAATGCACACTGATGTACACAAAGAGCACACACAGTCACACTATCAGAAGTACACTCACACTCTCACACCCACTCACACACCTAGTCTCAGAATCACATTCTCACACCCGCTCATACACACACACGCTCACATATACATGCTCACACACACACTCTCAACCACTCAAACACAGCACCTCACACACCTACACCCACACACTCCAACACAGCATCATACAGAGACACACTCACACACACTCACTCACTCACCCACACTCAGATTCTCACAATCTGTCACACTCACACAACTACACACACAGACACAAACACTCACAGACTCACATGCAGTCACACACTCACACGCTCTCACACGCACACCTGCACAAACACACTCACACACACTCACACACAAACACCCTTTCAGTCACAATCTCACTCTCGTGTACACACTCACACCCTCACTCCCACTCACACACCATCACCCTCACAGGCACCCTCACACATTCACACATTCGCTCACACACTCATACACACTCACAGAGATACACACACAGTCTCACCCACTCTCATACTCACGTACACACCATCCAACACTCAGACACACTCATACAAAAATCTCAGACGCAGTCGTGCAGACACACTTACACTCAGACACTCACAAACCCTGTCACACACACACTCACACACTGTCACACACAACCACACACGTAGAGTCACACTCACATACACTCACTTAGTAGCACGCAATCAACAACACAAAGCCTCGCACACTCAGAAATGTCACACACACTCACACACCTACACACAGACACACTCACACGCACTGGCGCACAAACACAAGTGCACACATATTCACAGCCTCGTATAATCACTCACACACTCCCACTCACACACTCACGCCCTGTAATGCATACTGACATACACAAAGAGCACACACAATCACACTATCAGAAATACACACACACACAAACACCCTCTCACACTCAAACACACACTCATATAAACACTCACACTCTCACACCTGTTCACACACCTAGCCTCAGAAACACATTCTCGCACCCGCTCATACACACTCACGCTTACATATACATGCTCACACACACACTCTCAACCACTCAAACACAGCACCTCACACACCTACACCCACACACTCCTACACAAAATCAGACAGAGACACACACTCACACACTCACAGACTCACACACACTCACACAGGTTCTCACACTGTCACACTCACAAAACTACACACACAGACACACTCTCACACACTCACTGACTCACATGCAGTCACACACACTCACACAATGTCACACACACACCAACACACACACTCACACACACTCACACATAAAACCATTTGGTCACAGTCACACACTTGTGTAAAAACTCACACACTCACTCCCACTCACAAAATTACCCTCGCAAACACAGTCACATTCACACATTCCCTCACACACTCACTGAAATATACTCACACACTCACCCACTCTCACACTCATCTACACATATCCTCACACACTCTAGCACCCTCACATACAGGAGTCACAGACGCCGTTGTGCAGACACACTTACACTCAGACACTCACACACCCTGTCACACACAGTCACTCTCACCCACTGTCACACACAAACACACACAGATACACACTCACATACATTCACATATTAGAGCGCCATCACGTACACACACTGACTTGCACACTCACAAATATCACACACACACCTACACACAGACACACACACAGACACACAAACGCTCACACATTCCCACCCTCGTATAATCACTCACACACTCACTCTCACACACCTACAGTCTTTCAATCACACTTAACAGCTCATATACAATCGCACTCACATAGACATGCTCACACACACTCTCATGCTCTCACCAACTCACACACAGCATCTTTCTCACTTACACACACACACACACACCTTCACAGACTCCCTCACATGCACACTCTCATAGAAAATACCCGCATGCCCTCAAACAGACAGATACACTCACATATTCACACAACCTGTCACACACCATCACAGACACAGTCTCTCACTGTCACACACAGTCACACTACTACACGCACAGACACACCCAAACACACTCCATCACATACACGTTCACACACTGTCAAACACACACACACTACTACACAAACACCATCACACACAGTCTCACACTCACACACACTCACCTGCTGTCACACTCACTCACACACACTACCAGACTCAAATGCACTCACACACACACTGACACACACCATCGCACACTTGTTTAAAACCACACAAGCTCTCAGACACACCTCTCACATTCTCACACCCTGTCACACACCCTCACGCACTCACACACACACTCACACACCTTCACACACAGACACACACTCACACGTTTTTATGCATTCAAACACACACTCTCGCTTACACTCAGACACACTCACACCCGATCACACTCACGCACAACCACACTCACATATATGCACTCACAGAGTCACACATCTGCTCACACAGTCTCACACACTGTCACATAGATATACTCACACAAACACACTATCACCCACTCACACACAGCACCGCACACACCTACACAATCTCGCACACACCATCACACTCCCACTCACACACACACTCACATAAAAATTCACACACGCAGTCAAACAAACTCACCTAAACTCACACACAAGCACAATCTGTCACGCAGACGTACACACGCTCTCACACTCACAAGCACCCTCAAATTAACACACTCACAAACACACACACTGTGACACACACAAAATTTAACACACACACAGTCACCTACACTCAAACACAAACACACACTCACTCACAATCAAATCTTTTAGAAACACTCACACCCTCTCTCACCTACTCTCTCATCATCACACTCCGAAACTCCCCATTACAAACTCACACAAACTCACAGATTCACACTCAATCACACTGACACTCTCACCAACTCACACACTGCACTTCACAAACCTAAGCACACAAACACTCGCACACACCATCACACACTCACACACTGTCCCTCACGTTAGAGAAAAATTCACACACGCCCTGACACAACTACACTCACATATTCATAAAACCTGTCACAAACCCTCGCACACACTCACCCACTCGCCCACTGTCACACACCTACACACACAGTCAAACTCACCCACTATCAAAGAGGCTCACATGCACTCACACACACGCAGTCACACACACACCTACACCCCCAGACACCACCAAACGCACTCAGTCTCGCACGCACTCTTACACACTGAATCTGCCACACACTCTCACACTCCTACACACTCAGACACACCCACACATACTCACAGACTCACATGGAATCTCACACACACACACTGTCACAAACTAACACACCTACACACACAGACCCACTTATGCACACTCACACTCAGACACACACCCAATCACACACGTATATGCACTCACACACTCACACCCACCCACAAACCTTCACTCTCTCAAACGCGCACACACAAACACCCGCTCATACACACTCACGCACACTAACATATACATTCTCTCACACAGCTCCTCACACACCTGCGCACTCACACACACACCATCACACCCTGTAATGCACACTCACATACACAAAGAGCTCACAAACCCACACTATCAGAATTACACACACTCACACAGACACTCACACACCTGCACACACACACAGTCGCACACACTCTGACAATCTAACACTCATATAAACACTCACACTCTCACACCCACTCACACACCTAGCCTAAAAGTCACGTTCTCACTCCCACTCATACACACCCACGCTCACATATACATGTTCACACACACACTCAGACACTCGAACACAGCACCTCACACACCTACACCCACACACTCCAACACAGCATCACACAGACTCACCCACACACACTCACAGATTCACACACACTCTCACATTTTCTCACTCTTTCACACTCTCACAGACCTACACACACAGAAACACACTCCCAGACTCTCATGCAGTCACACACACTCACACTGTCACACCCACACACCCACTCACAGACTCACGTACACACACTCACACACACAACCATTAACTCTCAATCACACACTAGTGTACACACTCTCACACTCACTGCCACTCACACACCTACACTCTCACAAACACACTCATATTGCCACATTCGCTCACACACACACACAAACACTAAAGTATACTCACGCACGCTCTCACCCACTCACACTCACCTACAGACACCATCACACACTCACACACACTCCCATACAAAAATCACAGATGCTGTCCTGCAGACACACATGCACTCAGACACTCACACCCTGTCACACACAGAGACTCTAACACACTGTCACACACAAACGGACACATAGAGACACACGCACATATATTCTCGTATAAGAATACCGTGAAAAAACACACACTGTCTTGCACACTCACAAATACACACACACTCACACACCTACACACAGTCAAACTCACACACTATCATAGGGGCTCACATGCACTCACACACACGCAGTCACACACACACACACCTACACCCACAGACACCACCAAATGCACTCAGTTTCACACGCACTCATACACACTCAATCTGCCACACAATCTCACACACTTACACACACAGACACACCCACACACAATCACAGACTCACATGGAATCACACACACTCACACTGTCACAAACTAACACACCTACACACACAGACTCACTTATGCACACACACACACACCCAATCTCACACGTACATGCACTCACACACTCACACCCACCCACAAAACTACACTCTCACAAACACACACACGCAAACACCCGCTCATATACACTCACACACACTCACATATACATGCTCACGCACAGCACCTCACAGACCTGCACACTCACATACACACACCATCACACATTCGCACACGCTCACATGTAGGAAATCACACATGCACTCAAACATATACACCTACACTCACACACTCACTGACCTTGTCACACACCCTTCCACACTCACACGCACTCACACCCTGTAATGCACACTGATGTACACAAAGAGCACACACAGTCACACTATCAGAAGTACACTCACACTCTCACACCCACTCACACACCTAGTCTCAGAATCACATTCTCACACCCGCTCATACACACACACGCTCACATATACATGCTCACACACACACTCTCAACCACTCAAACACAGCACCTCACACACCTACACCCACACACTCCAACACAGCATCATACAGAGACACACTCACACACACTCACTCACTCACCCACACTCAGATTCTCACAATCTGTCACACTCACACAACTACACACACAGACACAAACACTCACAGACTCACATGCAGTCACACACTCACACGCTCTCACACGCACACCTGCACAAACACACTCACACACACTCACACACAAACACCCTTTCAGTCACAATCTCACTCTCGTGTACACACTCACACCCTCACTCCCACTCACACACCATCACCCTCACAGGCACCCTCACACATTCACACATTCGCTCACACACTCATACACACTCACAGAGATACACACACAGTCTCACCCACTCTCATACTCACGTACACACCATCAAACACTCAGACACACTCATACAAAAATCTCAGACGCAGTCGTGCAGACACACTTACACTCAGACACTCACAAACCCTGTCACACACACACTCACACACTGTCACACACAACCACACACGTAGAGTCACACTCACATACACTCACTTAGTAGCACGCAATCAACAACACAAAGCCTCGCACACTCAGAAATGTCACACACACTCACACACCTACACACAGACACACTCACACGCACTGGCGCACAAACACAAGTGCACACATATTCACAGCCTCGTATAATCACTCACACACTCCCACTCACACACTCACGCCCTGTAATGCATACTGACATACACAAAGAGCACACACAATCACACTATCAGAAATACACACACACACAAACACCCTCTCACACTCAAACACACACTCATATAAACACTCACACTCTCACACCTGTTCACACACCTAGCCTCAGAAACACATTCTCGCACCCGCTCATACACACTCACGCTTACATATACATGCTCACACACACACTCTCAACCACTCAAACACAGCACCTCACACACCTACACCCACACACTCCTACACAAAATCAGACAGAGACACACACTCACACACTCACAGACTCACACACACTCACACAGGTTCTCACACTGTCACACTCACAAAACTACACACACAGACACACTCTCACACACTCACTGACTCACATGCAGTCACACACACTCACACAATGTCACACACACACCAACACACACACTCACACACACTCACACATAAAACCATTTGGTCACAGTCACACACTTGTGTACAAACTCACACACTCACTCCCACTCACAAAATTACCCTCGCAAACACAGTCACATTCACACATTCCCTCACACACTCACTGAAATATACTCACACACACTCACCCACTCTCACACTCATCTACACACATCCTCACACACTCTAGCACCCTCACATACAGGAGTCACAGACGCCGTTGTGCAGACACACTTACACTCAGACACACCCTGTCACACACAGTCACTCTCACCCACTGTCACACACAAACACACACAGATACACACTCACATACATTCACATATTAGAGCGCCATCACGTACACACACTGACTTGCACACTCACAAATATCACACACACACCTACACACAGACACACACACAGACACACAAACGCTCACACATTCCCACCCTCGTATAATCACTCACACACTCACTCTCACACACCTACAGTCTTTCAATCACACTTAACAGCTCATATACAATCGCACTCACATAGACATGCTCACACACACTCTCATGCTCTCACCAACTCACACACAGCATCTTTCTCACTTACACACACACACACCTTCACAGACTCCCTCACATGCACACTCTCATAGAAAATACCCGCATGCCCTCAAACAGACAGATACACTCACATATTCACACAACCTGTCACACACCATCACAGACACAGTCTCTCACTGTCACACACAGTCACACTACTACACGCACAGACACACCCAAACACACTCCATCACATACACGTTCACACACTGTCAAACACACACACACTACTACACAAACACCATCACACACAGTCTCACACTCACACACACTCACCTGCTGTCACACTCACTCACACACACTACCAGACTCAAATGCACTCACACACACACTGACACACACCATCGCACACTTGTTTAAAACCACACAAGCTCTCAGACACACCTCTCACATTCTCACACCCTGTCACACACCCTCACGCACTCACACACACACTCACACACCTTCACACACAGACACACACTCACACGTTTTTATGCATTCAAACACACACTCTCGCTTACACTCAGACACACTCACACCCGATCACACTCACGCACAACCACACTCACATATATGCACTCACAGAGTCACACATCTGCTCACACAGTCTCACACACTGTCACATAGATATACTCACACAAACACACTATCACCCACTCACACACAGCACCGCACACACCTACACAATCTCGCACACACCATCACACTCCCACTCACACACACACTCACATAAAAATTCACACACGCAGTCAAACTCACCTAAACTCACACACAAGCACAATCTGTCACACAGACTTACACACGCTCTCACACTCACAAGCACCCTCAAATTAACACACTCACAAACACACTCACACACTGTGACACACACAAAATTTAACACACACACAGTCACCTACACTCAAACACAAACACACACTCACTCACAATCAAATCTTTTAGAAACACTCACACCCTCTCTCACCTACTCTCTCATCATCACACTCCGAAACTCCCCATTACAAACTCACACAAACTCACAGATTCACACTCAATCACACTGACACTCTCACCAACTCACACACTGCACTTCACAAACCTAAGCACACAAACACTCGCACACACCATCACACACTCACACACTGTCCCTCACGTTAGAGAAAAATTCACACACGCCCTGACACAACTACACTCACATATTCATAAAACCTGTCACAAACCCTCGCACACACTCACCCACTCGCCCACTGTCACACACCTACACACACAGTCAAACTCACCCACTATCAAAGAGGCTCACATGCACTCACACACACGCAGTCACACACACACCTACACCCCCAGACACCACCAAACGCACTCAGTCTCGCACGCACTCTTACACACTGAATCTGCCACACACTCTCACACTCCTACACACTCAGACACACCCACACATACTCACAGACTCACATGGAATCTCACACACACACACTGTCACAAACTAACACACCTACACACACAGACCCACTTATGCACACTCACACTCAGACACACACCCAATCACACACGTATATGCACTCACACACTCACACCCACCCACAAACCTTCACTCTCTCAAACGCGCACACACAAACACCCGCTCATACACACTCACGCACACTAACATATACATTCTCTCACACAGCTCCTCACACACCTGCGCACTCACACACACACCATCACACCCTGTAATGCACACTCACATACACAAAGAGCTCACAAACCCACACTATCAGAATTACACACACTCACACAGACACTCACACACCTGCACACACACACAGTCGCACACAAACACTCTCACAATCTAACACTCATATAAACACTCACACTCTCACACCCACTCACACACCTAGCCTAAAAGTCACGTTCTCACTCCCACTCATACACACCCACGCTCACATATACATGTTCACACACACACTCAGACACTCGAACACAGCACCTCACACACCTACACCCACACACTCCAACACAGCATCACACAGACTCACCCACACACACTCACAGATTCACACACACTCTCACATTTTCTCACTCTTTCACACTCTCACAGACCTACACACACAGAAACACACTCCCAGACTCTCATGCAGTCACACACACTCACACTGTCACACCCACACACCCACTCACAGACTCACGTACACACACTCACACACACAACCATTAACTCTCAATCACACACTAGTGTACACACTCTCACACTCACTCACACTCACACACCTACACTCTCACAAACACACTCATATTGCCACATTCGCTCACACACTCACACACAAACACTAAAGTATACTCACGCACGCTCTCACCCACTCACACTCACCTACAGACACCATCACACACTCACACACACTCCCATACAAAAATCACAGATGCTGTCCTGCAGACACACATGCACTCAGACACTCACACCCTGTCACACACAGAGACTCTAACACACTGTCACACACAAACGGACACATACAGAGACACACGCACATATATTCTCGTATAAGAATACCATCAAAAAACACACACTGTCTTGCACACTCACAAATACACACACACTCACACACCTACACACAGTCAAACTCACACACTATCATAGGGGCTCACATGCACTCACACACACGCAGTCACACACACACACACCTACACCCACAGACACCACCAAATGCACTCAGTTTCACACGCACTCATACACACTCAATCTGCCACACAATCTCACACACTTACACACACAGACACACCCACACACAATCACAGACTCACATGGAATCACACACACTCACACTGTCACAAACTAACACACCTACACACACAGACTCACTTATGCACACACACACACCCAATCTCACACGTACATGCACTCACACACTCACACCCACCCACAAAACTACACTCTCACAAACACACACACGCAAACACCCGCTCATATACACTCACACACACTCACATATACATGCTCACGCACAGCACCTCACAGACCTGCACACTCACATACACACACCATCACACACTCGCACACGCTCACATATAGGAAATCACACATGCACTCAAACATATACACCTACACTCACACACTCACTGACCTTGTCACACACCCTTCCACACTCACACGCACTCACACCCTGTAATGCACACTGATGTACACAAAGAGCACACACAGTCACACTATCAGAAGTACACTCACACTCTCACACCCACTCACACACCTAGTCTCAGAATCACATTCTCACACCCGCTCATACACACACACGCTCACATATACATGCTCACACACACACTCTCAACCACTCAAACACAGCACCTCACACACCTACACCCACACACTCCAACACAGCATCATACAGAGACACACTCACACACACTCACTCACTCACCCACACTCAGATTCTCACAATCTGTCACACTCACACAACTACACACACAGACACAAACACTCACAGACTCACATGCAGTCACACACTCACACGCTCTCACACGCACACCTGCACAAACACACTCACACACACTCACACACAAACACCCTTTCAGTCACAATCTCACTCTCGTGTACACACTCACACCCTCACTCCCACTCACACACCATCACCCTCACAGGCACCCTCACACATTCACACATTCGCTCACACACTCATACACACTCACAGAGATACACACACAGTCTCACCCACTCTCATACTCACGTACACACCATCCAACACTCAGACACACTCATACAAAAATCTCAGACGCAGTCGTGCAGACACACTTACACTCAGACACTCACAAACCCTGTCACACACACACTCACACACTGTCACACACAACCACACACGTAGAGTCACACTCACATACACTCACTTAGTAGCACGCAATCAACAACACAAAGCCTCGCACACTCAGAAATGTCACACACACTCACACACCTACACACAGACACACTCACACGCACTGGCGCACAAACACAAGTGCACACATATTCACAGCCTCGTATAATCACTCACACACTCCCACTCACACACTCACGCCCTGTAATGCATACTGACATACACAAAGAGCACACACAATCACACTATCAGAAATACACACACACACAAACACCCTCTCACACTCAAACACACACTCATATAAACACTCACACTCTCACACCTGTTCACACACCTAGCCTCAGAAACACATTCTCGCACCCGCTCATACACACTCACGCTTACATATACATGCTCACACACACACTCTCAACCACTCAAACACAGCACCTCACACACCTACACCCACACACTCCTACACAAAATCAGACAGAGACACACACTCACACACTCACAGACTCACACACACTCACACAGGTTCTCACACTGTCACACTCACAAAACTACACACACAGACACACTCTCACACACTCACTGACTCACATGCAGTCACACACACTCACACAATGTCACACACACACCAACACACACACTCACACACACTCACACATAAAACCATTTGGTCACAGTCACACACTTGTGTAAAAACTCACACACTCACTCCCACTCACAAAATTACCCTCGCAAACACAGTCACATTCACACATTCCCTCACACACTCACTGAAATATACTCACACACTCACCCACTCTCACACTCATCTACACATATCCTCACACACTCTAGCACCCTCACATACAGGAGTCACAGACGCCGTTGTGCAGACACACTTACACTCAGACACTCACACACCCTGTCACACACAGTCACTCTCACCCACTGTCACACACAAACACACACAGATACACACTCACATACATTCACATATTAGAGCGCCATCACGTACACACACTGACTTGCACACTCACAAATATCACACACACACCTACACACAGACACACACACAGACACACAAACGCTCACACATTCCCACCCTCGTATAATCACTCACACACTCACTCTCACACACCTACAGTCTTTCAATCACACTTAACAGCTCATATACAATCGCACTCACATAGACATGCTCACACACACTCTCATGCTCTCACCAACTCACACACAGCATCTTTCTCACTTACACACACACACACACACCTTCACAGACTCCCTCACATGCACACTCTCATAGAAAATACCCGCATGCCCTCAAACAGACAGATACACTCACATATTCACACAACCTGTCACACACCATCACAGACACAGTCTCTCACTGTCACACACAGTCACACTACTACACGCACAGACACACCCAAACACACTCCATCACATACACGTTCACACACTGTCAAACACACACACACTACTACACAAACACCATCACACACAGTCTCACACTCACACACACTCACCTGCTGTCACACTCACTCACACACACTACCAGACTCAAATGCACTCACACACACACTGACACACACCATCGCACACTTGTTTAAAACCACACAAGCTCTCAGACACACCTCTCACATTCTCACACCCTGTCACACACCCTCACGCACTCACACACACACTCACACACCTTCACACACAGACACACACTCACACGTTTTTATGCATTCAAACACACACTCTCGCTTACACTCAGACACACTCACACCCGATCACACTCACGCACAACCACACTCACATATATGCACTCACAGAGTCACACATCTGCTCACACAGTCTCACACACTGTCACATAGATATACTCACACAAACACACTATCACCCACTCACACACAGCACCGCACACACCTACACAATCTCGCACACACCATCACACTCCCACTCACACACACACTCACATAAAAATTCACACACGCAGTCAAACAAACTCACCTAAACTCACACACAAGCACAATCTGTCACGCAGACGTACACACGCTCTCACACTCACAAGCACCCTCAAATTAACACACTCACAAACACACACACTGTGACACACACAAAATTTAACACACACACAGTCACCTACACTCAAACACAAACACACACTCACTCACAATCAAATCTTTTAGAAACACTCACACCCTCTCTCACCTACTCTCTCATCATCACACTCCGAAACTCCCCATTACAAACTCACACAAACTCACAGATTCACACTCAATCACACTGACACTCTCACCAACTCACACACTGCACTTCACAAACCTAAGCACACAAACACTCGCACACACCATCACACACTCACACACTGTCCCTCACGTTAGAGAAAAATTCACACACGCCCTGACACAACTACACTCACATATTCATAAAACCTGTCACAAACCCTCGCACACACTCACCCACTCGCCCACTGTCACACACCTACACACACAGTCAAACTCACCCACTATCAAAGAGGCTCACATGCACTCACACACACGCAGTCACACACACACCTACACCCCCAGACACCACCAAACGCACTCAGTCTCGCACGCACTCTTACACACTGAATCTGCCACACACTCTCACACTCCTACACACTCAGACACACCCACACATACTCACAGACTCACATGGAATCTCACACACACACACTGTCACAAACTAACACACCTACACACACAGACCCACTTATGCACACTCACACTCAGACACACACCCAATCACACACGTATATGCACTCACACACTCACACCCACCCACAAACCTTCACTCTCTCAAACGCGCACACACAAACACCCGCTCATACACACTCACGCACACTAACATATACATTCTCTCACACAGCTCCTCACACACCTGCGCACTCACACACACACCATCACACCCTGTAATGCACACTCACATACACAAAGAGCTCACAAACCCACACTATCAGAATTACACACACTCACACAGACACTCACACACCTGCACACACACACAGTCGCACACAAACACTCTCACAATCTAACACTCATATAAACACTCACACTCTCACACCCACTCACACACCTAGCCTAAAAGTCACGTTCTCACTCCCACTCATACACACCCACGCTCACATATACATGTTCACACACACACTCAGACACTCGAACACAGCACCTCACACACCTACACCCACACACTCCAACACAGCATCACACAGACTCACCCACACACACTCACAGATTCACACACACTCTCACATTTTCTCACTCTTTCACACTCTCACAGACCTACACACACAGAAACACACTCCCAGACTCTCATGCAGTCACACACACTCACACTGTCACACCCACACACCCACTCACAGACTCACGTACACACACTCACACACACAACCATTAACTCTCAATCACACACTAGTGTACACACTCTCACACTCACTGCCACTCACACACCTACACTCTCACAAACACACTCATATTGCCACATTCGCTCACACACACACACAAACACTAAAGTATACTCACGCACGCTCTCACCCACTCACACTCACCTACAGACACCATCACACACTCACACACACTCCCATACAAAAATCACAGATGCTGTCCTGCAGACACACATGCACTCAGACACTCACACCCTGTCACACACAGAGACTCTAACACACTGTCACACACAAACGGACACATACAGAGACACACGCACATATATTCTCGTATAAGAATACCATGAAAAAACACACACTGTCTTGCACACTCACAAATACACACACACTCACACACCTACACACAGTCAAACTCACACACTATCATAGGGGCTCACATGCACTCACACACACGCAGTCACACACACACACACCTACACCCACAGACACCACCAAATGCACTCAGTTTCACACGCACTCATACACACTCAATCTGCCACACAATCTCACACACTTACACACACAGACACACCCACACACAATCACAGACTCACATGGAATCACACACACTCACACTGTCACAAACTAACACACCTACACACACAGACTCACTTATGCACACACACACACACCCAATCTCACACGTACATGCACTCACACACTCACACCCACCCACAAAACTACACTCTCACAAACACACACACGCAAACACCCGCTCATATACACTCACACACACTCACATATACATGCTCACGCACAGCACCTCACAGACCTGCACACTCACATACACACACCATCACACACTCGCACACGCTCACATATAGGAAATCACACATGCACTCAAACATATACACCTACACTCACACACTCACTGACCTTGTCACACACCCTTCCACACTCACACGCACTCACACCCTGTAATGCACACTGATGTACACAAAGAGCACACACAGTCACACTATCAGAAGTACACTCACACTCTCACACCCACTCACACACCTAGTCTCAGAATCACATTCTCACACCCGCTCATACACACACACGCTCACATATACATGCTCACACACACACTCTCAACCACTCAAACACAGCACCTCACACACCTACACCCACACACTCCAACACAGCATCATACAGAGACACACTCACACACACTCACTCACTCACCCACACTCAGATTCTCACAATCTGTCACACTCACACAACTACACACACAGACACAAACACTCACAGACTCACATGCAGTCACACACTCACACGCTCTCACACGCACACCTGCACAAACACACTCACACACACTCACACACAAACACCCTTTCAGTCACAATCTCACTCTCGTGTACACACTCACACCCTCACTCCCACTCACACACCATCACCCTCACAGGCACCCTCACACATTCACACATTCGCTCACACACTCATACACACTCACAGAGATACACACACAGTCTCACCCACTCTCATACTCACGTACACACCATCCAACACTCAGACACACTCATACAAAAATCTCAGACGCAGTCGTGCAGACACACTTACACTCAGACACTCACAAACCCTGTCACACACACACTCACACACTGTCACACACAACCACACACGTAGAGTCACACTCACATACACTCACTTAGTAGCACGCAATCAACAACACAAAGCCTCGCACACTCAGAAATGTCACACACACTCACACACCTACACACAGACACACTCACACGCACTGGCGCACAAACACAAGTGCACACATATTCACAGCCTCGTATAATCACTCACACACTCCCACTCACACACTCACGCCCTGTAATGCATACTGACATACACAAAGAGCACACACAATCACACTATCAGAAATACACACACACACAAACACCCTCTCACACTCAAACACACACTCATATAAACACTCACACTCTCACACCTGTTCACACACCTAGCCTCAGAAACACATTCTCGCACCCGCTCATACACACTCACGCTTACATATACATGCTCACACACACACTCTCAACCACTCAAACACAGCACCTCACACACCTACACCCACACACTCCTACACAAAATCAGACAGAGACACACACTCACACACTCACAGACTCACACACACTCACACAGGTTCTCACACTGTCACACTCACAAAACTACACACACAGACACACTCTCACACACTCACTGACTCACATGCAGTCACACACACTCACACAATGTCACACACACACCAACACACACACTCACACACACTCACACATAAAACCATTTGGTCACAGTCACACACTTGTGTAAAAACTCACACACTCACTCCCACTCACAAAATTACCCTCGCAAACACAGTCACATTCACACATTCCCTCACACACTCACTGAAATATACTCACACACTCACCCACTCTCACACTCATCTACACATATCCTCACACACTCTAGCACCCTCACATACAGGAGTCACAGACGCCGTTGTGCAGACACACTTACACTCAGACACTCACACACCCTGTCACACACAGTCACTCTCACCCACTGTCACACACAAACACACACAGATACACACTCACATACATTCACATATTAGAGCGCCATCACGTACACACACTGACTTGCACACTCACAAATATCACACACACACCTACACACAGACACACACACAGACACACAAACGCTCACACATTCCCACCCTCGTATAATCACTCACACACTCACTCTCACACACCTACAGTCTTTCAATCACACTTAACAGCTCATATACAATCGCACTCACATAGACATGCTCACACACACTCTCATGCTCTCACCAACTCACACACAGCATCTTTCTCACTTACACACACACACACACACCTTCACAGACTCCCTCACATGCACACTCTCATAGAAAATACCCGCATGCCCTCAAACAGACAGATACACTCACATATTCACACAACCTGTCACACACCATCACAGACACAGTCTCTCACTGTCACACACAGTCACACTACTACACGCACAGACACACCCAAACACACTCCATCACATACACGTTCACACACTGTCAAACACACACACACTACTACACAAACACCATCACACACAGTCTCACACTCACACACACTCACCTGCTGTCACACTCACTCACACACACTACCAGACTCAAATGCACTCACACACACACTGACACACACCATCGCACACTTGTTTAAAACCACACAAGCTCTCAGACACACCTCTCACATTCTCACACCCTGTCACACACCCTCACGCACTCACACACACACTCACACACCTTCACACACAGACACACACTCACACGTTTTTATGCATTCAAACACACACTCTCGCTTACACTCAGACACACTCACACCCGATCACACTCACGCACAACCACACTCACATATATGCACTCACAGAGTCACACATCTGCTCACACAGTCTCACACACTGTCACATAGATATACTCACACAAACACACTATCACCCACTCACACACAGCACCGCACACACCTACACAATCTCGCACACACCATCACACTCCCACTCACACACACACTCACATAAAAATTCACACACGCAGTCAAACAAACTCACCTAAACTCACACACAAGCACAATCTGTCACACAGACTTACACACGCTCTCACACTCACAAGCACCCTCAAATTAACACACTCACAAACACACTCACACACTGTGACACACACAAAATTTAACACACACACAGTCACCTACACTCAAACACAAACACACACTCACTCACAATCAAATCTTTTAGAAACACTCACACCCTCTCTCACCTACTCTCTCATCATCACACTCCAAAACTCCCCATTACAAACTCACACAAACTCACAGATTCACACTCAATCACACTGACACTCTCACCAACTCACACACTGCACTTCACAAACCTAAGCACACAAACACTCGCACACACCATCACACACTCACACACTGTCCCTCACGTTAGAGAAAAATTCACACACGCCCTGACACAACTACACTCACATATTCATAAAACCTGTCACACAAACCCTCGCACACACTCACCCACTCGCCCACTGTCACACACCTACACACACAGTCAAACTCACCCACTATCAAAGAGGCTCACATGCACTGACACACACGCAGTCACACACACACCTACACCCCCAGACACCACCAAACGCACTCAGTCTCGCACGCACTCTTACACACTGAATCTGCCACACACTCTCACACTCCTACACACTCAGACACACCCACACATACTCACAGACTCACATGGAATCTCACACACACACACTGTCACAAACTAACACACCTACACACACAGACCCACTTATGCACACTCACACTCAGACACACACCCAATCACACACGTATATGCACTCACACACTCACACCCACCCACAAACCTTCACTCTCTCAAACGCGCACACACAAACACCCGCTCATACACACTCACGCACACTAACATATACATTCTCTCACACAGCTCCTCACACACCTGCGCACTCACACACACACCATCACACCCTGTAATGCACACTCACATACACAAAGAGCTCACAAACCCACACTATCAGAATTACACACACTCACACAGACACTCACACACCTGCACACACACACAGTCGCACACAAACACTCTCACAATCTAACACTCATATAAACACTCACACTCTCACACCCACTCACACACCTAGCCTAAAAGTCACGTTCTCACTCCCACTCATACACACCCACGCTCACATATACATGTTCACACACACACTCAGACACTCGAACACAGCACCTCACACACCTACACCCACACACTCCAACACAGCATCACACAGACTCACCCACACACACTCACAGATTCACACACACTCTCACATTTTCTCACTCTTTCACACTCTCACAGACCTACACACACAGAAACACACTCCCAGACTCTCATGCAGTCACACACACTCACACTGTCACACCCACACACCCACTCACAGACTCACGTACACACACTCACACACACAACCATTAACTCTCAATCACACACTAGTGTACACACTCTCACACTCACTGCCACTCACACACCTACACTCTCACAAACACACTCATATTGCCACATTCGCTCACACACACACACAAACACTAAAGTATACTCACGCACGCTCTCACCCACTCACACTCACCTACAGACACCATCACACACTCACACACACTCCCATACAAAAATCACAGATGCTGTCCTGCAGACACACATGCACTCAGACACTCACACCCTGTCACACACAGAGACTCTAACACACTGTCACACACAAACGGACACATACAGAGACACACGCACATATATTCTCGTATAAGAATACCATGAAAAAACACACACTGTCTTGCACACTCACAAATACACACACACTCACACACCTACACACAGTCAAACTCACACACTATCATAGGGGCTCACATGCACTCACACACACGCAGTCACACACACACACACCTACACCCACAGACACCACCAAATGCACTCAGTTTCACACGCACTCATACACACTCAATCTGCCACACAATCTCACACACTTACACACACAGACACACCCACACACAATCACAGACTCACATGGAATCACACACACTCACACTGTCACAAACTAACACACCTACACACACAGACTCACTTATGCACACACACACACACCCAATCTCACACGTACATGCACTCACACACTCACACCCACCCACAAAACTACACTCTCACAAACACACACACGCAAACACCCGCTCATATACACTCACACACACTCACATATACATGCTCACGCACAGCACCTCACAGACCTGCACACTCACATACACACACCATCACACACTCGCACACGCTCACATATAGGAAATCACACATGCACTCAAACATATACACCTACACTCACACACTCACTGACCTTGTCACACACCCTTCCACACTCACACGCACTCACACCCTGTAATGCACACTGATGTACACAAAGAGCACACACAGTCACACTATCAGAAGTACACTCACACTCTCACACCCACTCACACACCTAGTCTCAGAATCACATTCTCACACCCGCTCATACACACACACGCTCACATATACATGCTCACACACACACTCTCAACCACTCAAACACAGCACCTCACACACCTACACCCACACACTCCAACACAGCATCATACAGAGACACACTCACACACACTCACTCACTCACCCACACTCAGATTCTCACAATCTGTCACACTCACACAACTACACACACAGACACAAACACTCACAGACTCACATGCAGTCACACACTCACACGCTCTCACACGCACACCTGCACAAACACACTCACACACACTCACACACAAACACCCTTTCAGTCACAATCTCACTCTCGTGTACACACTCACACCCTCACTCCCACTCACACACCATCACCCTCACAGGCACCCTCACACATTCACACATTCGCTCACACACTCATACACACTCACAGAGATACACACACAGTCTCACCCACTCTCATACTCACGTACACACCATCCAACACTCAGACACACTCATACAAAAATCTCAGACGCAGTCGTGCAGACACACTTACACTCAGACACTCACAAACCCTGTCACACACACACTCACACACTGTCACACACAACCACACACGTAGAGTCACACTCACATACACTCACTTAGTAGCACGCAATCAACAACACAAAGCCTCGCACACTCAGAAATGTCACACACACTCACACACCTACACACAGACACACTCACACGCACTGGCGCACAAACACAAGTGCACACATATTCACAGCCTCGTATAATCACTCACACACTCCCACTCACACACTCACGCCCTGTAATGCATACTGACATACACAAAGAGCACACACAATCACACTATCAGAAATACACACACACACAAACACCCTCTCACACTCAAACACACACTCATATAAACACTCACACTCTCACACCTGTTCACACACCTAGCCTCAGAAACACATTCTCGCACCCGCTCATACACACTCACGCTTACATATACATGCTCACACACACACTCTCAACCACTCAAACACAGCACCTCACACACCTACACCCACACACTCCTACACAAAATCAGACAGAGACACACACTCACACACTCACAGACTCACACACACTCACACAGGTTCTCACACTGTCACACTCACAAAACTACACACACAGACACACTCTCACACACTCACTGACTCACATGCAGTCACACACACTCACACAATGTCACACACACACCAACACACACACTCACACACACTCACACATAAAACCATTTGGTCACAGTCACACACTTGTGTAAAAACTCACACACTCACTCCCACTCACAAAATTACCCTCGCAAACACAGTCACATTCACACATTCCCTCACACACTCACTGAAATATACTCACACACTCACCCACTCTCACACTCATCTACACATATCCTCACACACTCTAGCACCCTCACATACAGGAGTCACAGACGCCGTTGTGCAGACACACTTACACTCAGACACTCACACACCCTGTCACACACAGTCACTCTCACCCACTGTCACACACAAACACACACAGATACACACTCACATACATTCACATATTAGAGCGCCATCACGTACACACACTGACTTGCACACTCACAAATATCACACACACACCTACACACAGACACACACACAGACACACAAACGCTCACACATTCCCACCCTCGTATAATCACTCACACACTCACTCTCACACACCTACAGTCTTTCAATCACACTTAACAGCTCATATACAATCGCACTCACATAGACATGCTCACACACACTCTCATGCTCTCACCAACTCACACACAGCATCTTTCTCACTTACACACACACACACACACCTTCACAGACTCCCTCACATGCACACTCTCATAGAAAATACCCGCATGCCCTCAAACAGACAGATACACTCACATATTCACACAACCTGTCACACACCATCACAGACACAGTCTCTCACTGTCACACACAGTCACACTACTACACGCACAGACACACCCAAACACACTCCATCACATACACGTTCACACACTGTCAAACACACACACACTACTACACAAACACCATCACACACAGTCTCACACTCACACACACTCACCTGCTGTCACACTCACTCACACACACTACCAGACTCAAATGCACTCACACACACACTGACACACACCATCGCACACTTGTTTAAAACCACACAAGCTCTCAGACACACCTCTCACATTCTCACACCCTGTCACACACCCTCACGCACTCACACACACACTCACACACCTTCACACACAGACACACACTCACACGTTTTTATGCATTCAAACACACACTCTCGCTTACACTCAGACACACTCACACCCGATCACACTCACGCACAACCACACTCACATATATGCACTCACAGAGTCACACATCTGCTCACACAGTCTCACACACTGTCACATAGATATACTCACACAAACACACTATCACCCACTCACACACAGCACCGCACACACCTACACAATCTCGCACACACCATCACACTCCCACTCACACACACACTCACATAAAAATTCACACACGCAGTCAAACAAACTCACCTAAACTCACACACAAGCACAATCTGTCACACAGACTTACACACGCTCTCACACTCACAAGCACCCTCAAATTAACACACTCACAAACACACTCACACACTGTGACACACACAAAATTTAACACACACACAGTCACCTACACTCAAACACAAACACACACTCACTCACAATCAAATCTTTTAGAAACACTCACACCCTCTCTCACCTACTCTCTCATCATCACACTCCAAAACTCCCCATTACAAACTCACACAAACTCACAGATTCACACTCAATCACACTGACACTCTCACCAACTCACACACTGCACTTCACAAACCTAAGCACACAAACACTCGCACACACCATCACACACTCACACACTGTCCCTCACGTTAGAGAAAAATTCACACACGCCCTGACACAACTACACTCACATATTCATAAAACCTGTCACACAAACCCTCGCACACACTCACCCACTCGCCCACTGTCACACACCTACACACACAGTCAAACTCACCCACTATCAAAGAGGCTCACATGCACTGACACACACGCAGTCACACACACACCTACACCCCCAGACACCACCAAACGCACTCAGTCTCGCACGCACTCTTACACACTGAATCTGCCACACACTCTCACACTCCTACACACTCAGACACACCCACACATACTCACAGACTCACATGGAATCTCACACACACACACTGTCACAAACTAACACACCTACACACACAGACCCACTTATGCACACTCACACTCAGACACACACCCAATCACACACGTATATGCACTCACACACTCACACCCACCCACAAACCTTCACTCTCTCAAACGCGCACACACAAACACCCGCTCATACACACTCACGCACACTAACATATACATTCTCTCACACAGCTCCTCACACACCTGCGCACTCACACACACACCATCACACCCTGTAATGCACACTCACATACACAAAGAGCTCACAAACCCACACTATCAGAATTACACACACTCACACAGACACTCACACACCTGCACACACACACAGTCGCACACAAACACTCTCACAATCTAACACTCATATAAACACTCACACTCTCACACCCACTCACACACCTAGCCTAAAAGTCACGTTCTCACTCCCACTCATACACACCCACGCTCACATATACATGTTCACACACACACTCAGACACTCGAACACAGCACCTCACACACCTACACCCACACACTCCAACACAGCATCACACAGACTCACCCACACACACTCACAGATTCACACACACTCTCACATTTTCTCACTCTTTCACACTCTCACAGACCTACACACACAGAAACACACTCCCAGACTCTCATGCAGTCACACACACTCACACTGTCACACCCACACACCCACTCACAGACTCACGTACACACACTCACACACACAACCATTAACTCTCAATCACACACTAGTGTACACACTCTCACACTCACTGCCACTCACACACCTACACTCTCACAAACACACTCATATTGCCACATTCGCTCACACACACACACAAACACTAAAGTATACTCACGCACGCTCTCACCCACTCACACTCACCTACAGACACCATCACACACTCACACACACTCCCATACAAAAATCACAGATGCTGTCCTGCAGACACACATGCACTCAGACACTCACACCCTGTCACACACAGAGACTCTAACACACTGTCACACACAAACGGACACATACAGAGACACACGCACATATATTCTCGTATAAGAATACCATGAAAAAACACACACTGTCTTGCACACTCACAAATACACACACACTCACACACCTACACACAGTCAAACTCACACACTATCATAGGGGCTCACATGCACTCACACACACGCAGTCACACACACACACACCTACACCCACAGACACCACCAAATGCACTCAGTTTCACACGCACTCATACACACTCAATCTGCCACACAATCTCACACACTTACACACACAGACACACCCACACACAATCACAGACTCACATGGAATCACACACACTCACACTGTCACAAACTAACACACCTACACACACAGACTCACTTATGCACACACACACACACCCAATCTCACACGTACATGCACTCACACACTCACACCCACCCACAAAACTACACTCTCACAAACACACACACGCAAACACCCGCTCATATACACTCACACACACTCACATATACATGCTCACGCACAGCACCTCACAGACCTGCACACTCACATACACACACCATCACACACTCGCACACGCTCACATATAGGAAATCACACATGCACTCAAACATATACACCTACACTCACACACTCACTGACCTTGTCACACACCCTTCCACACTCACACGCACTCACACCCTGTAATGCACACTGATGTACACAAAGAGCACACACAGTCACACTATCAGAAGTACACTCACACTCTCACACCCACTCACACACCTAGTCTCAGAATCACATTCTCACACCCGCTCATACACACACACGCTCACATATACATGCTCACACACACACTCTCAACCACTCAAACACAGCACCTCACACACCTACACCCACACACTCCAACACAGCATCATACAGAGACACACTCACACACACTCACTCACTCACCCACACTCAGATTCTCACAATCTGTCACACTCACACAACTACACACACAGACACAAACACTCACAGACTCACATGCAGTCACACACTCACACGCTCTCACACGCACACCTGCACAAACACACTCACACACACTCACACACAAACACCCTTTCAGTCACAATCTCACTCTCGTGTACACACTCACACCCTCACTCCCACTCACACACCATCACCCTCACAGGCACCCTCACACATTCACACATTCGCTCACACACTCATACACACTCACAGAGATACACACACAGTCTCACCCACTCTCATACTCACGTACACACCATCCAACACTCAGACACACTCATACAAAAATCTCAGACGCAGTCGTGCAGACACACTTACACTCAGACACTCACAAACCCTGTCACACACACACTCACACACTGTCACACACAACCACACACGTAGAGTCACACTCACATACACTCACTTAGTAGCACGCAATCAACAACACAAAGCCTCGCACACTCAGAAATGTCACACACACTCACACACCTACACACAGACACACTCACACGCACTGGCGCACAAACACAAGTGCACACATATTCACAGCCTCGTATAATCACTCACACACTCCCACTCACACACTCACGCCCTGTAATGCATACTGACATACACAAAGAGCACACACAATCACACTATCAGAAATACACACACACACAAACACCCTCTCACACTCAAACACACACTCATATAAACACTCACACTCTCACACCTGTTCACACACCTAGCCTCAGAAACACATTCTCGCACCCGCTCATACACACTCACGCTTACATATACATGCTCACACACACACTCTCAACCACTCAAACACAGCACCTCACACACCTACACCCACACACTCCTACACAAAATCAGACAGAGACACACACTCACACACTCACAGACTCACACACACTCACACAGGTTCTCACACTGTCACACTCACAAAACTACACACACAGACACACTCTCACACACTCACTGACTCACATGCAGTCACACACACTCACACAATGTCACACACACACCAACACACACACTCACACACACTCACACATAAAACCATTTGGTCACAGTCACACACTTGTGTAAAAACTCACACACTCACTCCCACTCACAAAATTACCCTCGCAAACACAGTCACATTCACACATTCCCTCACACACTCACTGAAATATACTCACACACTCACCCACTCTCACACTCATCTACACATATCCTCACACACTCTAGCACCCTCACATACAGGAGTCACAGACGCCGTTGTGCAGACACACTTACACTCAGACACTCACACACCCTGTCACACACAGTCACTCTCACCCACTGTCACACACAAACACACACAGATACACACTCACATACATTCACATATTAGAGCGCCATCACGTACACACACTGACTTGCACACTCACAAATATCACACACACACCTACACACAGACACACACACAGACACACAAACGCTCACACATTCCCACCCTCGTATAATCACTCACACACTCACTCTCACACACCTACAGTCTTTCAATCACACTTAACAGCTCATATACAATCGCACTCACATAGACATGCTCACACACACTCTCATGCTCTCACCAACTCACACACAGCATCTTTCTCACTTACACACACACACACACACCTTCACAGACTCCCTCACATGCACACTCTCATAGAAAATACCCGCATGCCCTCAAACAGACAGATACACTCACATATTCACACAACCTGTCACACACCATCACAGACACAGTCTCTCACTGTCACACACAGTCACACTACTACACGCACAGACACACCCAAACACACTCCATCACATACACGTTCACACACTGTCAAACACACACACACTACTACACAAACACCATCACACACAGTCTCACACTCACACACACTCACCTGCTGTCACACTCACTCACACACACTACCAGACTCAAATGCACTCACACACACACTGACACACACCATCGCACACTTGTTTAAAACCACACAAGCTCTCAGACACACCTCTCACATTCTCACACCCTGTCACACACCCTCACGCACTCACACACACACTCACACACCTTCACACACAGACACACACTCACACGTTTTTATGCATTCAAACACACACTCTCGCTTACACTCAGACACACTCACACCCGATCACACTCACGCACAACCACACTCACATATATGCACTCACAGAGTCACACATCTGCTCACACAGTCTCACACACTGTCACATAGATATACTCACACAAACACACTATCACCCACTCACACACAGCACCGCACACACCTACACAATCTCGCACACACCATCACACTCCCACTCACACACACACTCACATAAAAATTCACACACGCAGTCAAACAAACTCACCTAAACTCACACACAAGCACAATCTGTCACACAGACTTACACACGCTCTCACACTCACAAGCACCCTCAAATTAACACACTCACAAACACACTCACACACTGTGACACACACAAAATTTAACACACACACAGTCACCTACACTCAAACACAAACACACACTCACTCACAATCAAATCTTTTAGAAACACTCACACCCTCTCTCACCTACTCTCTCATCATCACACTCCGAAACTCCCCATTACAAACTCACACAAACTCACAGATTCACACTCAATCACACTGACACTCTCACCAACTCACACACTGCACTTCACAAACCTAAGCACACAAACACTCGCACACACCATCACACACTCACACACTGTCCCTCACGTTAGAGAAAAATTCACACACGCCCTGACACAACTACACTCACATATTCATAAAACCTGTCACACAAACCCTCGCACACACTCACCCACTCGCCCACTGTCACACACCTACACACACAGTCAAACTCACCCACTATCAAAGAGGCTCACATGCACTGACACACACGCAGTCACACACACACCTACACCCCCAGACACCACCAAACGCACTCAGTCTCGCACGCACTCTTACACACTGAATCTGCCACACACTCTCACACTCCTACACACTCAGACACACCCACACATACTCACAGACTCACATGGAATCTCACACACACACACTGTCACAAACTAACACACCTACACACACAGACCCACTTATGCACACTCACACTCAGACACACACCCAATCACACACGTATATGCACTCACACACTCACACCCACCCACAAACCTTCACTCTCTCAAACGCGCACACACAAACACCCGCTCATACACACTCACGCACACTAACATATACATTCTCTCACACAGCTCCTCACACACCTGCGCACTCACACACACACCATCACACCCTGTAATGCACACTCACATACACAAAGAGCTCACAAACCCACACTATCAGAATTACACACACTCACACAGACACTCACACACCTGCATACACACACAGTCGCACACAAACACTCTCACAATCTAACACTCATATAAACACTCACACTCTCACACCCACTCACACACCTAGCCTAAAAGTCACGTTCTCACTCCCACTCATACACACCCACGCTCACATATACATGTTCACACACACACTCAGACACTCGAACACAGCACCTCACACACCTACACCCACACACTCCAACACAGCATCACACAGACTCACCCACACACACTCACAGATTCACACACACTCTCACATTTTCTCACTCTTTCACACTCTCACAGACCTACACACACAGAAACACACTCCCAGACTCTCATGCAGTCACACACACTCACACTGTCACACCCACACACCCACTCACAGACTCACGTACACACACTCACACACACAACCATTAACTCTCAATCACACACTAGTGTACACACTCTCACACTCACTCCCACTCACACACCTACACTCTCACAAACACACTCATATTGCCACATTCGCTCACACACACACACAAACACTAAAGTATACTCACGCACGCTCTCACCCACTCACACTCACCTACAGACACCATCACACACTCACACACACTCCCATACAAAAATCACAGATGCTGTCCTGCAGACACACATGCACTCAGACACTCACACCCTGTCACACACAGAGACTCTAACACACTGTCACACACAAACGGACACATACAGAGACACACGCACATATATTCTCGTATAAGAATACCATGAAAAAACACACACTGTCTTGCACACTCACAAATACACACACACTCACACACCTACACACAGTCAAACTCACACACTATCATAGGGGCTCACATGCACTCACACACACGCAGTCACACACACACACACCTACACCCACAGACACCACCAAATGCACTCAGTTTCACACGCACTCATACACACTCAATCTGCCACACAATCTCACACACTTACACACACAGACACACCCACACACAATCACAGACTCACATGGAATCACACACACTCACACTGTCACAAACTAACACACCTACACACACAGACTCACTTATGCACACACACACACACCCAATCTCACACGTACATGCACTCACACACTCACACCCACCCACAAAACTACACTCTCACAAACACACACACGCAAACACCCGCTCATATACACTCACACACACTCACATATACATGCTCACGCACAGCACCTCACAGACCTGCACACTCACATACACACACCATCACACACTCGCACACGCTCACATATAGGAAATCACACATGCACTCAAACATATACACCTACACTCACACACTCACTGACCTTGTCACACACCCTTCCACACTCACACGCACTCACACCCTGTAATGCACACTGATGTACACAAAGAGCACACACAGTCACACTATCAGAAGTACACTCACACTCTCACACCCACTCACACACCTAGTCTCAGAATCACATTCTCACACCCGCTCATACACACACACGCTCACATATACATGCTCACACACACACTCTCAACCACTCAAACACAGCACCTCACACACCTACACCCACACACTCCAACACAGCATCATACAGAGACACACTCACACACACTCACTCACTCACCCACACTCAGATTCTCACAATCTGTCACACTCACACAACTACACACACAGACACAAACACTCACAGACTCACATGCAGTCACACACTCACACGCTCTCACACGCACACCTGCACAAACACACTCACACACACTCACACACAAACACCCTTTCAGTCACAATCTCACTCTCGTGTACACACTCACACCCTCACTCCCACTCACACACCATCACCCTCACAGGCACCCTCACACATTCACACATTCGCTCACACACTCATACACACTCACAGAGATACACACACAGTCTCACCCACTCTCATACTCACGTACACACCATCCAACACTCAGACACACTCATACAAAAATCTCAGACGCAGTCGTGCAGACACACTTACACTCAGACACTCACAAACCCTGTCACACACACACTCACACACTGTCACACACAACCACACACGTAGAGTCACACTCACATACACTCACTTAGTAGCACGCAATCAACAACACAAAGCCTCGCACACTCAGAAATGTCACACACACTCACACACCTACACACAGACACACTCACACGCACTGGCGCACAAACACAAGTGCACACATATTCACAGCCTCGTATAATCACTCACACACTCCCACTCACACACTCACGCCCTGTAATGCATACTGACATACACAAAGAGCACACACAATCACACTATCAGAAATACACACACACACAAACACCCTCTCACACTCAAACACACACTCATATAAACACTCACACTCTCACACCTGTTCACACACCTAGCCTCAGAAACACATTCTCGCACCCGCTCATACACACTCACGCTTACATATACATGCTCACACACACACTCTCAACCACTCAAACACAGCACCTCACACACCTACACCCACACACTCCTACACAAAATCAGACAGAGACACACACTCACACACTCACAGACTCACACACACTCACACAGGTTCTCACACTGTCACACTCACAAAACTACACACACAGACACACTCTCACACACTCACTGACTCACATGCAGTCACACACACTCACACAATGTCACACACACACCAACACACACACTCACACACACACACATAAAACCATTTGGTCACAGTCACACACTTGTGTAAAAACTCACACACTCACTCCCACTCACAAAATTACCCTCGCAAACACAGTCACATTCACACATTCCCTCACACACTCACTGAAATATACTCACACACTCACCCACTCTCACACTCATCTACACATATCCTCACACACTCTAGCACCCTCACATACAGGAGTCACAGACGCCGTTGTGCAGACACACTTACACTCAGACACTCACACACCCTGTCACACACAGTCACTCTCACCCACTGTCACACACAAACACACACAGATACACACTCACATACATTCACATATTAGAGCGCCATCACGTACACACACTGACTTGCACACTCACAAATATCACACACACACCTACACACAGACACACACACAGACACACAAACGCTCACACATTCCCACCCTCGTATAATCACTCACACACTCACTCTCACACACCTACAGTCTTTCAATCACACTTAACAGCTCATATACAATCGCACTCACATAGACATGCTCACACACACTCTCATGCTCTCACCAACTCACACACAGCATCTTTCTCACTTACACACACACACACACACCTTCACAGACTCCCTCACATGCACACTCTCATAGAAAATACCCGCATGCCCTCAAACAGACAGATACACTCACATATTCACACAACCTGTCACACACCATCACAGACACAGTCTCTCACTGTCACACACAGTCACACTACTACACGCACAGACACACCCAAACACACTCCATCACATACACGTTCACACACTGTCAAACACACACACACTACTACACAAACACCATCACACACAGTCTCACACTCACACACACTCACCTGCTGTCACACTCACTCACACACACTACCAGACTCAAATGCACTCACACACACACTGACACACACCATCGCACACTTGTTTAAAACCACACAAGCTCTCAGACACACCTCTCACATTCTCACACCCTGTCACACACCCTCACGCACTCACACACACACTCACACACCTTCACACACAGACACACACTCACACGTTTTTATGCATTCAAACACACACTCTCGCTTACACTCAGACACACTCACACCCGATCACACTCACGCACAACCACACTCACATATATGCACTCACAGAGTCACACATCTGCTCACACAGTCTCACACACTGTCACATAGATATACTCACACAAACACACTATCACCCACTCACACACAGCACCGCACACACCTACACAATCTCGCACACACCATCACACTCCCACTCACACACACACTCACATAAAAATTCACACACGCAGTCAAACAAACTCACCTAAACTCACACACAAGCACAATCTGTCACACAGACTTACACACGCTCTCACACTCACAAGCACCCTCAAATTAACACACTCACAAACACACTCACACACTGTGACACACACAAAATTTAACACACACACAGTCACCTACACTCAAACACAAACACACACTCACTCACAATCAAATCTTTTAGAAACACTCACACCCTCTCTCACCTACTCTCTCATCATCACACTCCGAAACTCCCCATTACAAACTCACACAAACTCACAGATTCACACTCAATCACACTGACACTCTCACCAACTCACACACTGCACTTCACAAACCTAAGCACACAAACACTCGCACACACCATCACACACTCACACACTGTCCCTCACGTTAGAGAAAAATTCACACACGCCCTGACACAACTACACTCACATATTCATAAAACCTGTCACACAAACCCTCGCACACACTCACCCACTCGCCCACTGTCACACACCTACACACACAGTCAAACTCACCCACTATCAAAGAGGCTCACATGCACTGACACACACGCAGTCACACACACACCTACACCCCCAGACACCACCAAACGCACTCAGTCTCGCACGCACTCTTACACACTGAATCTGCCACACACTCTCACACTCCTACACACTCAGACACACCCACACATACTCACAGACTCACATGGAATCTCACACACACACACTGTCACAAACTAACACACCTACACACACAGACCCACTTATGCACACTCACACTCAGACACACACCCAATCACACACGTATATGCACTCACACACTCACACCCACCCACAAACCTTCACTCTCTCAAACGCGCACACACAAACACCCGCTCATACACACTCACGCACACTAACATATACATTCTCTCACACAGCTCCTCACACACCTGCGCACTCACACACACACCATCACACCCTGTAATGCACACTCACATACACAAAGAGCTCACAAACCCACACTATCAGAATTACACACACTCACACAGACACTCACACACCTGCATACACACACAGTCGCACACAAACACTCTCACAATCTAACACTCATATAAACACTCACACTCTCACACCCACTCACACACCTAGCCTAAAAGTCACGTTCTCACTCCCACTCATACACACCCACGCTCACATATACATGTTCACACACACACTCAGACACTCGAACACAGCACCTCACACACCTACACCCACACACTCCAACACAGCATCACACAGACTCACCCACACACACTCACAGATTCACACACACTCTCACATTTTCTCACTCTTTCACACTCTCACAGACCTACACACACAGAAACACACTCCCAGACTCTCATGCAGTCACACACACTCACACTGTCACACCCACACACCCACTCACAGACTCACGTACACACACTCACACACACAACCATTAACTCTCAATCACACACTAGTGTACACACTCTCACACTCACTCCCACTCACACACCTACACTCTCACAAACACACTCATATTGCCACATTCGCTCACACACACACACAAACACTAAAGTATACTCACGCACGCTCTCACCCACTCACACTCACCTACAGACACCATCACACACTCACACACACTCCCATACAAAAATCACAGATGCTGTCCTGCAGACACACATGCACTCAGACACTCACACCCTGTCACACACAGAGACTCTAACACACTGTCACACACAAACGGACACATACAGAGACACACGCACATATATTCTCGTATAAGAATACCATGAAAAAACACACACTGTCTTGCACACTCACAAATACACACACACTCACACACCTACACACAGTCAAACTCACACACTATCATAGGGGCTCACATGCACTCACACACACGCAGTCACACACACACACACCTACACCCACAGACACCACCAAATGCACTCAGTTTCACACGCACTCATACACACTCAATCTGCCACACAATCTCACACACTTACACACACAGACACACCCACACACAATCACAGACTCACATGGAATCACACACACTCACACTGTCACAAACTAACACACCTACACACACAGACTCACTTATGCACACACACACACACCCAATCTCACACGTACATGCACTCACACACTCACACCCACCCACAAAACTACACTCTCACAAACACACACACGCAAACACCCGCTCATATACACTCACACACACTCACATATACATGCTCACGCACAGCACCTCACAGACCTGCACACTCACATACACACACCATCACACACTCGCACACGCTCACATATAGGAAATCACACATGCACTCAAACATATACACCTACACTCACACACTCACTGACCTTGTCACACACCCTTCCACACTCACACGCACTCACACCCTGTAATGCACACTGATGTACACAAAGAGCACACACAGTCACACTATCAGAAGTACACTCACACTCTCACACCCACTCACACACCTAGTCTCAGAATCACATTCTCACACCCGCTCATACACACACACGCTCACATATACATGCTCACACACACACTCTCAACCACTCAAACACAGCACCTCACACACCTACACCCACACACTCCAACACAGCATCATACAGAGACACACTCACCCACACTCAGATTCTCACAATCTGTCACACTCACACAACTACACACACAGACACAAACACTCACAGACTCACATGCAGTCACACACTCACACGCTCTCACACGCACACCTGCACAAACACACTCACACACACTCACACACAAACACCCTTTCAGTCACAATCTCACTCTCGTGTACACACTCACACCCTCACTCCCACTCACACACCATCACCCTCACAGGCACCCTCACACATTCACACATTCGCTCACACACTCATACACACTCACAGAGATACACACACAGTCTCACCCACTCTCATACTCACGTACACACCATCCAACACTCAGACACACTCATACAAAAATCTCAGACGCAGTCGTGCAGACACACTTACACTCAGACACTCACAAACCCTGTCACACACACACTCACACACTGTCACACACAACCACACACGTAGAGTCACACTCACATACACTCACTTAGTAGCACGCAATCAACAACACAAAGCCTCGCACACTCAGAAATGTCACACACACTCACACACCTACACACAGACACACTCACACGCACTGGCGCACAAACACAAGTGCACACATATTCACAGCCTCGTATAATCACTCACACACTCCCACTCACACACTCACGCCCTGTAATGCATACTGACATACACAAAGAGCACACACAATCACACTATCAGAAATACACACACACACAAACACCCTCTCACACTCAAACACACACTCATATAAACACTCACACTCTCACACCTGTTCACACACCTAGCCTCAGAAACACATTCTCGCACCCGCTCATACACACTCACGCTTACATATACATGCTCACACACACACTCTCAACCACTCAAACACAGCACCTCACACACCTACACCCACACACTCCTACACAAAATCAGACAGAGACACACACTCACACACTCACAGACTCACACACACTCACACAGGTTCTCACACTGTCACACTCACAAAACTACACACACAGACACACTCTCACACACTCACTGACTCACATGCAGTCACACACACTCACACAATGTCACACACACACCAACACACACACTCACACACACACACATAAAACCATTTGGTCACAGTCACACACTTGTGTAAAAACTCACACACTCACTCCCACTCACAAAATTACCCTCGCAAACACAGTCACATTCACACATTCCCTCACACACTCACTGAAATATACTCACACACTCACCCACTCTCACACTCATCTACACATATCCTCACACACTCTAGCACCCTCACATACAGGAGTCACAGACGCCGTTGTGCAGACACACTTACACTCAGACACTCACACACCCTGTCACACACAGTCACTCTCACCCACTGTCACACACAAACACACACAGATACACACTCACATACATTCACATATTAGAGCGCCATCACGTACACACACTGACTTGCACACTCACAAATATCACACACACACCTACACACAGACACACACCTACACACAGACACACACACAGACACACAAACGCTCACACATTCCCACCCTCGTATAATCACTCACACACTCACTCTCACACACCTACAGTCTTTCAATCACACTTAACAGCTCATATACAATCGCACTCACATAGACATGCTCACACACACTCTCATGCTCTCACCAACTCACACACAGCATCTTTCTCACTTACACACACACACACACACCTTCACAGACTCCCTCACATGCACACTCTCATAGAAAATACCCGCATGCCCTCAAACAGACAGATACACTCACATATTCACACAACCTGTCACACACCATCACAGACACAGTCTCTCACTGTCACACACAGTCACACTACTACACGCACAGACACACCCAAACACACTCCATCACATACACGTTCACACACTGTCAAACACACACACACTACTACACAAACACCATCACACACAGTCTCACACTCACACACACTCACCTGCTGTCACACTCACTCACACACACTACCAGACTCAAATGCACTCACACACACACTGACACACACCATCGCACACTTGTTTAAAACCACACAAGCTCTCAGACACACCTCTCACATTCTCACACCCTGTCACACACCCTCACGCACTCACACACACACTCACACACCTTCACACACAGACACACACTCACACGTTTTTATGCATTCAAACACACACTCTCGCTTACACTCAGACACACTCACACCCGATCACACTCACGCACAACCACACTCACATATATGCACTCACAGAGTCACACATCTGCTCACACAGTCTCACACACTGTCACATAGATATACTCACACAAACACACTATCACCCACTCACACACAGCACCGCACACACCTACACAATCTCGCACACACCATCACACTCCCACTCACACACACACTCACATAAAAATTCACACACGCAGTCAAACAAACTCACCTAAACTCACACACAAGCACAATCTGTCACACAGACTTACACACGCTCTCACACTCACAAGCACCCTCAAATTAACACACTCACAAACACACTCACACACTGTGACACACACAAAATTTAACACACACACAGTCACCTACACTCAAACACAAACACACACTCACTCACAATCAAATCTTTTAGAAACACTCACACCCTCTCTCACCTACTCTCTCATCATCACACTCCGAAACTCCCCATTACAAACTCACACAAACTCACAGATTCACACTCAATCACACTGACACTCTCACCAACTCACACACTGCACTTCACAAACCTAAGCACACAAACACTCGCACACACCATCACACACTCACACACTGTCCCTCACGTTAGAGAAAAATTCACACACGCCCTGACACAACTACACTCACATATTCATAAAACCTGTCACACAAACCCTCGCACACACTCACCCACTCGCCCACTGTCACACACCTACACACACAGTCAAACTCACCCACTATCAAAGAGGCTCACATGCACTGACACACACGCAGTCACACACACACCTACACCCCCAGACACCACCAAACGCACTCAGTCTCGCACGCACTCTTACACACTGAATCTGCCACACACTCTCACACTCCTACACACTCAGACACACCCACACATACTCACAGACTCACATGGAATCTCACACACACACACTGTCACAAACTAACACACCTACACACACAGACCCACTTATGCACACTCACACTCAGACACACACCCAATCACACACGTATATGCACTCACACACTCACACCCACCCACAAACCTTCACTCTCTCAAACGCGCACACACAAACACCCGCTCATACACACTCACGCACACTAACATATACATTCTCTCACACAGCTCCTCACACACCTGCGCACTCACACACACACCATCACACCCTGTAATGCACACTCACATACACAAAGAGCTCACAAACCCACACTATCAGAATTACACACACTCACACAGACACTCACACACCTGCACACACACACAGTCGCACACAAACACTCTCACAATCTAACACTCATATAAACACTCACACTCTCACACCCACTCACACACCTAGCCTAAAAGTCACGTTCTCACTCCCACTCATACACACCCACGCTCACATATACATGTTCACACACACACTCAGACACTCGAACACAGCACCTCACACACCTACACCCACACACTCCAACACAGCATCACACAGACTCACCCACACACACTCACAGATTCACACACACTCTCACATTTTCTCACTCTTTCACACTCTCACAGACCTACACACACAGAAACACACTCCCAGACTCTCATGCAGTCACACACACTCACACTGTCACACCCACACACCCACTCACAGACTCACGTACACACACTCACACACACAACCATTAACTCTCAATCACACACTAGTGTACACACTCTCACACTCACTCACACTCACACACCTACACTCTCACAAACACACTCATATTGCCACATTCGCTCACACACTCACACACAAACACTAAAGTATACTCACGCACGCTCTCACCCACTCACACTCACCTACAGACACCATCACACACTCACACACACTCCCATACAAAAATCACAGATGCTGTCCTGCAGACACACATGCACTCAGACACTCACACCCTGTCACACACAGAGACTCTAACACACTGTCACACACAAACGGACACATACAGAGACACACGCACATATATTCTCGTATAAGAATACCATCAAAAAACACACACTGTCTTGCACACTCACAAATACACACACACTCACACACCTACACACAGTCAAACTCACACACTATCATAGGGGCTCACATGCACTCACACACACGCAGTCACACACACACACACCTACACCCACAGACACCACCAAATGCACTCAGTTTCACACGCACTCATACACACTCAATCTGCCACACAATCTCACACACTTACACACACAGACACACCCACACACAATCACAGACTCACATGGAATCACACACACTCACACTGTCACAAACTAACACACCTACACACACAGACTCACTTATGCACACACACACACCCAATCTCACACGTACATGCACTCACACACTCACACCCACCCACAAAACTACACTCTCACAAACACACACACGCAAACACCCGCTCATATACACTCACACACACTCACATATACATGCTCACGCACAGCACCTCACAGACCTGCACACTCACATACACACACCATCACACACTCGCACACGCTCACATATAGGAAATCACACATGCACTCAAACATATACACCTACACTCACACACTCACTGACCTTGTCACACACCCTTCCACACTCACACGCACTCACACCCTGTAATGCACACTGATGTACACAAAGAGCACACACAGTCACACTATCAGAAGTACACTCACACTCTCACACCCACTCACACACCTAGTCTCAGAATCACATTCTCACACCCGCTCATACACACACACGCTCACATATACATGCTCACACACACACTCTCAACCACTCAAACACAGCACCTCACACACCTACACCCACACACTCCAACACAGCATCATACAGAGACACACTCACACACACTCACTCACTCACCCACACTCAGATTCTCACAATCTGTCACACTCACACAACTACACACACAGACACAAACACTCACAGACTCACATGCAGTCACACACTCACACGCTCTCACACGCACACCTGCACAAACACACTCACACACACTCACACACAAACACCCTTTCAGTCACAATCTCACTCTCGTGTACACACTCACACCCTCACTCCCACTCACACACCATCACCCTCACAGGCACCCTCACACATTCACACATTCGCTCACACACTCATACACACTCACAGAGATACACACACAGTCTCACCCACTCTCATACTCACGTACACACCATCCAACACTCAGACACACTCATACAAAAATCTCAGACGCAGTCGTGCAGACACACTTACACTCAGACACTCACAAACCCTGTCACACACACACTCACACACTGTCACACACAACCACACACGTAGAGTCACACTCACATACACTCACTTAGTAGCACGCAATCAACAACACAAAGCCTCGCACACTCAGAAATGTCACACACACTCACACACCTACACACAGACACACTCACACGCACTGGCGCACAAACACAAGTGCACACATATTCACAGCCTCGTATAATCACTCACACACTCCCACTCACACACTCACGCCCTGTAATGCATACTGACATACACAAAGAGCACACACAATCACACTATCAGAAATACACACACACACAAACACCCTCTCACACTCAAACACACACTCATATAAACACTCACACTCTCACACCTGTTCACACACCTAGCCTCAGAAACACATTCTCGCACCCGCTCATACACACTCACGCTTACATATACATGCTCACACACACACTCTCAACCACTCAAACACAGCACCTCACACACCTACACCCACACACTCCTACACAAAATCAGACAGAGACACACACTCACACACTCACAGACTCACACACACTCACACAGGTTCTCACACTGTCACACTCACAAAACTACACACACAGACACACTCTCACACACTCACTGACTCACATGCAGTCACACACACTCACACAATGTCACACACACACCAACACACACACTCACACACACTCACACATAAAACCATTTGGTCACAGTCACACACTTGTGTAAAAACTCACACACTCACTCCCACTCACAAAATTACCCTCGCAAACACAGTCACATTCACACATTCCCTCACACACTCACTGAAATATACTCACACACTCACCCACTCTCACACTCATCTACACACATCCTCACACACTCTAGCACCCTCACATACAGGAGTCACAGACGCCGTTGTGCAGACACACTTACACTCAGACACTCACACACCCTGTCACACACAGTCACTCTCACCCACTGTCACACACAAACACACACAGATACACACTCACATACATTCACATATTAGAGCGCCATCACGTACACACACTGACTTGCACACTCACAAATATCACACACACACCTACACACAGACACACACACAGACACACAAACGCTCACACATTCCCACCCTCGTATAATCACTCACACACTCACTCTCACACACCTACAGTCTTTCAATCACACTTAACAGCTCATATACAATCGCACTCACATAGACATGCTCACACACACTCTCATGCTCTCACCAACTCACACACAGCATCTTTCTCACTTACACACACACACACACACCTTCACAGACTCCCTCACATGCACACTCTCATAGAAAATACCCGCATGCCCTCAAACAGACAGATACACTCACATATTCACACAACCTGTCACACACCATCACAGACACAGTCTCTCACTGTCACACACAGTCACACTACTACACGCACAGACACACCCAAACACACTCCATCACATACACGTTCACACACTGTCAAACACACACACACTACTACACAAACACCATCACACACAGTCTCACACTCACACACACTCACCTGCTGTCACACTCACTCACACACACTACCAGACTCAAATGCACTCACACACACACTGACACACACCATCGCACACTTGTTTAAAACCACACAAGCTCTCAGACACACCTCTCACATTCTCACACCCTGTCACACACCCTCACGCACTCACACACACACTCACACACCTTCACACACAGACACACACTCACACGTTTTTATGCATTCAAACACACACTCTCGCTTACACTCAGACACACTCACACCCGATCACACTCACGCACAACCACACTCACATATATGCACTCACAGAGTCACACATCTGCTCACACAGTCTCACACACTGTCACATAGATATACTCACACAAACACACTATCACCCACTCACACACAGCACCGCACACACCTACACAATCTCGCACACACCATCACACTCCCACTCACACACACACTCACATAAAAATTCACACACGCAGTCAAACAAACTCACCTAAACTCACACACAAGCACAATCTGTCACACAGACTTACACACGCTCTCACACTCACAAGCACCCTCAAATTAACACACTCACAAACACACTCACACACTGTGACACACACAAAATTTAACACACACACAGTCACCTACACTCAAACACAAACACACACTCACTCACAATCAAATCTTTTAGAAACACTCACACCCTCTCTCACCTACTCTCTCATCATCACACTCCGAAACTCCCCATTACAAACTCACACAAACTCACAGATTCACACTCAATCACACTGACACTCTCACCAACTCACACACTGCACTTCACAAACCTAAGCACACAAACACTCGCACACACCATCACACACTCACACACTGTCCCTCACGTTAGAGAAAAATTCACACACGCCCTGACACAACTACACTCACATATTCATAAAACCTGTCACACAAACCCTCGCACACACTCACCCACTCGCCCACTGTCACACACCTACACACACAGTCAAACTCACCCACTATCAAAGAGGCTCACATGCACTGACACACACGCAGTCACACACACACCTACACCCCCAGACACCACCAAACGCACTCAGTCTCGCACGCACTCTTACACACTGAATCTGCCACACACTCTCACACTCCTACACACTCAGACACACCCACACATACTCACAGACTCACATGGAATCTCACACACACACACTGTCACAAACTAACACACCTACACACACAGACCCACTTATGCACACTCACACTCAGACACACACCCAATCACACACGTATATGCACTCACACACTCACACCCACCCACAAACCTTCACTCTCTCAAACGCGCACACACAAACACCCGCTCATACACACTCACGCACACTAACATATACATTCTCTCACACAGCTCCTCACACACCTGCGCACTCACACACACACCATCACACCCTGTAATGCACACTCACATACACAAAGAGCTCACAAACCCACACTATCAGAATTACACACACTCACACAGACACTCACACACCTGCACACACACACAGTCGCACACAAACACTCTCACAATCTAACACTCATATAAACACTCACACTCTCACACCCACTCACACACCTAGCCTAAAAGTCACGTTCTCACTCCCACTCATACACACCCACGCTCACATATACATGTTCACACACACACTCAGACACTCGAACACAGCACCTCACACACCTACACCCACACACTCCAACACAGCATCACACAGACTCACCCACACACACTCACAGATTCACACACACTCTCACATTTTCTCACTCTTTCACACTCTCACAGACCTACACACACAGAAACACACTCCCAGACTCTCATGCAGTCACACACACTCACACTGTCACACCCACACACCCACTCACAGACTCACGTACACACACTCACACACACAACCATTAACTCTCAATCACACACTAGTGTACACACTCTCACACTCACTCACACTCACACACCTACACTCTCACAAACACACTCATATTGCCACATTCGCTCACACACTCACACACAAACACTAAAGTATACTCACGCACGCTCTCACCCACTCACACTCACCTACAGACACCATCACACACTCACACACACTCCCATACAAAAATCACAGATGCTGTCCTGCAGACACACATGCACTCAGACACTCACACCCTGTCACACACAGAGACTCTAACACACTGTCACACACAAACGGACACATACAGAGACACACGCACATATATTCTCGTATAAGAATACCATGAAAAAACACACACTGTCTTGCACACTCACAAATACACACACACTCACACACCTACACACAGTCAAACTCACACACTATCATAGGGGCTCACATGCACTCACACACACGCAGTCACACACACACACACCTACACCCACAGACACCACCAAATGCACTCAGTTTCACACGCACTCATACACACTCAATCTGCCACACAATCTCACACACTTACACACACAGACACACCCACACACAATCACAGACTCACATGGAATCACACACACTCACACTGTCACAAACTAACACACCTACACACACAGACTCACTTATGCACACACACCCAATCTCACACGTACATGCACTCACACACTCACACCCACCCACAAAACTACACTCTCACAAACACACACACGCAAACACCCGCTCATATACACTCACACACACTCACATATACATGCTCACGCACAGCACCTCACAGACCTGCACACTCACATACACACACCATCACACACTCGCACACGCTCACATATAGGAAATCACACATGCACTCAAACATATACACCTACACTCACACACTCACTGACCTTGTCACACACCCTTCCACACTCACACGCACTCACACCCTGTAATGCACACTGATGTACACAAAGAGCACACACAGTCACACTATCAGAAGTACACTCACACTCTCACACCCACTCACACACCTAGTCTCAGAATCACATTCTCACACCCGCTCATACACACACACGCTCACATATACATGCTCACACACACACTCTCAACCACTCAAACACAGCACCTCACACACCTACACCCACACACTCCAACACAGCATCATACAGAGACACACTCACACACACTCACTCACTCACCCACACTCAGATTCTCACAATCTGTCACACTCACACAACTACACACACAGACACAAACACTCACAGACTCACATGCAGTCACACACTCACACGCTCTCACACGCACACCTGCACAAACACACTCACACACACTCACACACAAACACCCTTTCAGTCACAATCTCACTCTCGTGTACACACTCACACCCTCACTCCCACTCACACACCATCACCCTCACAGGCACCCTCACACATTCACACATTCGCTCACACACTCATACACACTCACAGAGATACACACACAGTCTCACCCACTCTCATACTCACGTACACACCATCCAACACTCAGACACACTCATACAAAAATCTCAGACGCAGTCGTGCAGACACACTTACACTCAGACACTCACAAACCCTGTCACACACACACTCACACACTGTCACACACAACCACACACGTAGAGTCACACTCACATACACTCACTTAGTAGCACGCAATCAACAACACAAAGCCTCGCACACTCAGAAATGTCACACACACTCACACACCTACACACAGACACACTCACACGCACTGGCGCACAAACACAAGTGCACACATATTCACAGCCTCGTATAATCACTCACACACTCCCACTCACACACTCACGCCCTGTAATGCATACTGACATACACAAAGAGCACACACAATCACACTATCAGAAATACACACACACACAAACACCCTCTCACACTCAAACACACACTCATATAAACACTCACACTCTCACACCTGTTCACACACCTAGCCTCAGAAACACATTCTCGCACCCGCTCATACACACTCACGCTTACATATACATGCTCACACACACACTCTCAACCACTCAAACACAGCACCTCACACACCTACACCCACACACTCCTACACAAAATCAGACAGAGACACACACTCACACACTCACAGACTCACACACACTCACACAGGTTCTCACACTGTCACACTCACAAAACTACACACACAGACACACTCTCACACACTCACTGACTCACATGCAGTCACACACACTCACACAATGTCACACACACACCAACACACACACTCACACACACTCACACATAAAACCATTTGGTCACAGTCACACACTTGTGTACAAACTCACACACTCACTCCCACTCACAAAATTGCCCTCGCAAACACAGTCACATTCACACATTCCCTCACACACTCACTGAAATATACTCACACACACTCACCCACTCTCACACTCATCTACACACATCCTCACACACTCTAGCACCCTCACATACAGGAGTCACAGACGCCGTTGTGCAGACACACTTACACTCAGACACTCACACACCCTGTCACACACAGTCACTCTCACCCACTGTCACACACAAACACACACAGATACACACTCACATACATTCACATATTAGAGCGCCATCACGTACACACACTGACTTGCACACTCACAAATATCACACACACACCTACACACAGACACACACACAGACACACAAACGCTCACACATTCCCACCCTCGTATAATCACTCACACACTCACTCTCACACACCTACAGTCTTTCAATCACACTTAACAGCTCATATACAATCGCACTCACATAGACATGCTCACACACACTCTCATGCTCTCACCAACTCACACACAGCATCTTTCTCACTTACACACACACACACCTTCACAGACTCCCTCACATGCACACTCTCATAGAAAATACCCGCATGCCCTCAAACAGACAGATACACTCACATATTCATACAACCTGTCACACACCATCACAGACACAGTCTCTCACTGTCACACACAGTCACACTACTACACGCACAGACACACCCAAACACACTCCATCACATACACGTTCACACACTGTCAAACACACACACACTACTACACAAACACCATCACACACACTCTCAAACTCACACACACTCACCTGCTGTCACACTCACTCACACACACTACCAGACTCAAATGCACTCACACACACACTGACACACACCATCGCACACTTGTTTAAAACCACACAAGCTCTCAGACACACCTCTCACATTCTCACGCCCTGTCACACACCCTCACGCACTCACACACACACTCACACACCTTCACACACAGACACACACTCACACGTTTTTATGCATTCAAACACACACTCTCGCTTACACTCAGACACACTCACACCCGATCACACTCACGCACAACCACACTCACATATATGCACTCACAGAGTCACACATCTGCTCACACAGTCTCACACACTGTCACATAGATATACTCACACAAACACACTATCACCCACTCACACACAGCACCGCACACACCTACACAATCTCGCACACACCATCACACTCCCACTCACACACACACTCACATAAAAATTCACACACGCAGTCAAACAAACTCACCTAAACTCACACACAAGCACAATCTGTCACACAGACTTACACACGCTCTCACACTCACAAGCACCCTCAAATTAACACACTCACAAACACACTCACACACTGTGACACACACAAAATTTAACACACACACAGTCACCTACACTCAAACACAAACACACACTCACTCACAATCAAATCTTTTAGAAACACTCACACCCTCTCTCACCTACTCTCTCATCATCACACTCCGAAACTCCCCATTACAAACTCACACAAACTCACAGATTCACACTCAATCACACTGACACTCTCACCAACTCACACACTGCACTTCACAAACCTAAGCACACAAACACTCGCACACACCATCACACACTCACACACTGTCCCTCACGTTAGAGAAAAATTCACACACGCCCTGACACAACTACACTCACATATTCATAAAACCTGTCACAAACCCTCGCACACACTCACCCACTCGCCCACTGTCACACACCTACACACACAGTCAAACTCACCCACTATCAAAGAGGCTCACATGCACTCACACACACGCAGTCACACACACACCTACACCCCCAGACACCACCAAACGCACTCAGTCTCGCACGCACTCTTACACACTGAATCTGCCACACACTCTCACACTCCTACACACTCAGACACACCCACACATACTCACAGACTCACGTGGAATCTCACACACACACACTGTCACAAACTAACACACCTACACACACAGACCCACTTATGCACACTCACACTCAGACACACACCCAATCACACACGTATATGCACTCACACACTCACACCCACCCACAAACCTTCACTCTCTCAAACGCGCACACACAAACACCCGCTCATACACACTCACGCACACTAACATATACATTCTCTCACACAGCTCCTCACACACCTGCGCACTCACACACACACCATCACACCCTGTAATGCACACTCACATACACAAAGAGCTCACAAACCCACACTATCAGAATTACACACACTCACACAGACACTCACACACCTGCACACACACACAGTCGCACACAAACACTCTCACAATCTAACACTCATATAAACACTCACACTCTCACACCCACTCACACACCTAGCCTAAAAGTCACGTTCTCACTCCCACTCATACACACCCACGCTCACATATACATGTTCACACACACACTCAGACACTCGAACACAGCACCTCACACACCTACACCCACACACTCCAACACAGCATCACACAGACTCACCCACACACACTCACAGATTCACACACACTCTCACATTTTCTCACTCTTTCACACTCTCACAGACCTACACACACAGAAACACACTCCCAGACTCTCATGCAGTCACACACACTCACACTGTCACACCCACACACCCACTCACAGACTCACGTACACACACTCACACACACAACCATTAACTCTCAATCACACACTAGTGTACATACTCTCACACTCACTCCCACTCACACACCTACACTCTCACAAACACACTCATATTGCCACATTCGCTCACACACTCACACACAAACACTAAAGTATACTCACGCACGCTCTCACCCACTCACACTCACCTACAGACACCATCACACACTCACACACACTCCCATACAAAAATCACAGATGCTGTCCTGCAGACACACATGCACTCAGACACTCACACCCTGTCACACACAGAGACTCTAACACACTGTCACACACAAACGGACACATACAGAGACACACGCACATATATTCTCGTATAAGAATACCATGAAAAAACACACATTGTCTTGCACACTCACAAATACACACACTCACACACCTACACACAGTCAAACTCACACACTATCATAGGGGCTCACATGCACTCACACACACGCAGTCACACACACACACACCTACACCCACAGACACCACCAAATGCACTCAGTTTCACACGCACTCATACACACTCAATCTGCCACACAATCTCACACACTTACACACACAGACACACCCACACACAATCACAGACTCACATGGAATCACACACACTCACACTGTCACAAACTAACACACCTACACACACAGACTCACTTATGCACACACACACACCCAATCTCACACGTACATGCACTCACACACTCACACCCACCCACAAAACTACACTCTCACAAACACACACACGCAAACACCCGCTCATATACACTCACACACACTCACATATACATGCTCACGCACAGCACCTCACAGACCTGCACACTCACATACACACACCATCACACATTCGCACACGCTCACATATAGGAAATCACACATGCACTCAAACATATACACCTACACTCACACACTCACTGACCTTGTCACACACCCTTCCACACTCACACGCACTCACACCCTGTAATGCACACTGATGTACACAAAGAGCACACACAGTCACACTATCAGAAGTACACTCACACTCTCACACCCACTCACACACCTAGTCTCAGAATCACATCCTCACACCCGCTCATACACACACACGCTCACATATACATGCTCACACACACACTCTCAACCACTCAAACACAGCACCTCACACACCTACACCCACACACTCCAACACAGCATCATACAGAGACACACTCACACACACTCACTCACTCACCCACACTCAGATTCTCACAATCTGTCACACTCACACAACTACACACACAGACACAAACACTCACAGACTCACATGCAGTCACACACTCACACGCTCTCACACGCACACCTGCACAAACACACTCACACACACTCACACACAAACACCCTTTCAGTCACAATCTCACTCTCGTGTACACACTCACACCCTCACTCCCACTCACACACCATCACCCTCACAGGCACACTCACACATTCACACATTCGCTCACACACTCATACACACTCACAGAGATACACACACAGTCTCACCCACTCTCATACTCACGTACACACCATCAAACACTCAGACACACTCATACAAAAATCTCAGACGCAGTCGTGCAGACACACTTACACTCAGACACTCACAAACCCTGTCACACACACACTCACACACTGTCACACACAACCACACACGTAGAGTCACACTCACATACACTCAGTAGCACGCAATCAACAACACAAAGCCTCGCACACTCAGAAATGTCACACACACTCACACACCTACACACAGACACACTCACACGCACTGGCGCACAAACACAAGTGCACACATATTCACAGCCTCGTATAATCACTCACACACTCCCACTCACACACTCACGCCCTGTAATGCATACTGACATACACAAAGAGCACACACAATCACACTATCAGAAATACACACACACACAAACACCCTCTCACACTCAAACACACACTCATATAAACACTCACACTCTCACACCTGTTCACACACCTAGCCTCAGAAACACATTCTCGCACCCGCTCATACACACTCACGCTTACATATACATGCTCACACACACACTCTCAACCACTCAAACACAGCACCTCACACACCTACACCCACACACTCCTACACAAAATCAGACAGAGACACACACTCACACACTCACAGACTCACACACACTCACACAGGTTCTCACACTGTCACACTCACAAAACTACACACACAGACACACTCTCACACACTCACTGACTCACATGCAGTCACACACACTCACACAATGTCACACACACACCAACACACACACTCACACACACTCACACATAAAACCATTTGGTCACAGTCACACACTTGTGTACAAACTCACACACTCACTCCCACTCACAAAATTACCCTCGCAAACACAGTCACATTCACACATTCCCTCACACACTCACTGAAATATACTCACACACACTCACCCACTCTCACACTCATCTACACACATCCTCACACACTCTAGCACCCTCACATACAGGAGTCACAGACGCCGTTGTGCAGACACACTTACACTCAGACACTCACACACCCTGTCACACACAGTCACTCTCACCCACTGTCACACACAAACACACACAGATACACACTCACATACATTCACATATTAGAGCGCCATCACGTACACACACTGACTTGCACACTCACAAATATCACACACACACCTACACACAGACACACACTCACACAGACACACAAACGCTCACACATTCCCACCCTCGTATAATCACTCACACACTCACTCTCACACACCTACAGTCTTTCAATCACACAAAACAGCTCATATACAATCGCACTCACATAGACATGCTCACACACACTCTCATGCTCTCACCAACTCACACACAGCATCTTTCTCACTTACACACACACACACACCTTCACAGACTCCCTCACATGCACACTCTCATAGAAAATACCCGCATGCCCTCAAACAGACAGATACACTCACATATTCATACAACCTGTCACACACCATCACAGACACAGTCTCTCACTGTCACACACAGTCACACTACTACACGCACAGACACACCCAAACACACTCCATCACATACACGTTCACACACTGTCAAACACACACACACTACTACACAAACACCATCACACACACTCTCAAACTCACACACACTCACCTGCTGTCACACTCACTCACACACACTACCAGACTCAAATGCACTCACACACACACTGACACACACCATCGCACACTTGTTTAAAACCACACAAGCTCTCAGACACACCTCTCACATTCTCACGCCCTGTCACACACCCTCACGCACTCACACACACACTCACACACCTTCACACACAGACACACACTCACACGTTTTTATGCATTCAAACACACACTCTCGCTTACACTCAGACACACTCACACCCGATCACACTCACGCACAACCACACTCACATATATGCACTCACAGAGTCACACATCTGCTCACACAGTCTCACACACTGTCACATAGATATACTCACACAAACACACTATCACCCACTCACACACAGCACCGCACACACCTACACAATCTCGCACACACCATCACACTCCCACTCACACACACACTCACATAAAAATTCACACACGCAGTCAAACAAACTCACCTAAACTCACACACAAGCACAATCTGTCACACAGACTTACACACGCTCTCACACTCACAAGCACCCTCAAATTAACACACTCACAAACACACTCACACACTGTGACACACACAAAATTTAACACACACACAGTCACCTACACTCAAACACAAACACACACTCACTCACAATCAAATCTTTTAGAAACACTCACACCCTCTCTCACCTACTCTCTCATCATCACACTCCGAAACTCCCCATTACAAACTCACACAAACTCACAGATTCACACTCAATCACACTGACACTCTCACCAACTCACACACTGCACTTCACAAACCTAAGCACACAAACACTCGCACACACCATCACACACTCACACACTGTCCCTCACGTTAGAGAAAAATTCACACACGCCCTGACACAACTACACTCACATATTCATAAAACCTGTCACAAACCCTCGCACACACTCACCCACTCGCCCACTGTCACACACCTACACACACAGTCAAACTCACCCACTATCAAAGAGGCTCACATGCACTCACACACACGCAGTCACACACACACCTACACCCCCAGACACCACCAAACGCACTCAGTCTCGCACGCACTCTTACACACTGAATCTGCCACACACTCTCACACTCCTACACACTCAGACACACCCACACATACTCACAGACTCACATGGAATCTCACACACACACACTGTCACAAACTAACACACCTACACACACAGACCCACTTATGCACACTCACACTCAGACACACACCCAATCACACACGTATATGCACTCACACACTCACACCCACCCACAAACCTTCACTCTCTCAAACGCGCACACACAAACACCCGCTCATACACACTCACGCACACTAACATATACATTCTCTCACACAGCTCCTCACACACCTGCGCACTCACACACACACCATCACACCCTGTAATGCACACTCACATACACAAAGAGCTCACAAACCCACACTATCAGAATTACACACACTCACACAGACACTCACACACCTGCACACACACACAGTCGCACACAAACACTCTCACAATCTAACACTCATATAAACACTCACACTCTCACACCCACTCACACACCTAGCCTAAAAGTCACGTTCTCACTCCCACTCATACACACCCACGCTCACATATACATGTTCACACACACACTCAGACACTCGAACACAGCACCTCACACACCTACACCCACACACTCCAACACAGCATCACACAGACTCACCCACACACACTCACAGATTCACACACACTCTCACATTTTCTCACTCTTTCACACTCTCACAGACCTACACACACAGAAACACACTCCCAGACTCTCATGCAGTCACACACACTCACACTGTCACACCCACACACCCACTCACAGACTCACGTACACACACTCACACACACAACCATTAACTCTCAATCACACACTAGTGTACACACTCTCACACTCACTCACACTCACACACCTACACTCTCACAAACACACTCATATTGCCACATTCGCTCACACACTCACACACAAACACTAAAGTATACTCACGCACGCTCTCACCCACTCACACTCACCTACAGACACCATCACACACTCACACACACTCCCATACAAAAATCACAGATGCTGTCCTGCAGACACACATGCACTCAGACACTCACACCCTGTCACACACAGAGACTCTAACACACTGTCACACACAAACGGACACATACAGAGACACACGCACATATATTCTCGTATAAGAATACCATCAAAAAACACACACTGTCTTGCACACTCACAAATACACACACACTCACACACCTACACACAGTCAAACTCACACACTATCATAGGGGCTCACGTGCACTCACACACACGCAGTCACACACACACACACCTACACCCACAGACACCACCAAATGCACTCAGTTTCACACGCACTCATACACACTCAATCTGCCACACAATCTCACACACTTACACACACAGACACACCCACACACACTCACAGACTCACATGGAATCACACACACTCACACTGTCACAAACTAACACACCTACACACACAGACTCACTTATGCACACACACACACCCAATCTCACACGTACATGCACTCACACACTCACACCCACCCACAAAACTACACTCTCACAAACACACACACGCAAACACCCGCTCATATACACTCACACACACTCACATATACATGCTCACGCACAGCACCTCACAGACCTGCACACTCACATACACACACCATCACACATTCGCACACGCTCACATATAGGAAATCACACATGCACTCAAACATATACACCTACACTCACACACTCACTGACCTTGTCACACACCCTTCCACACTCACACGCACTCACACCCTGTAATGCACACTGATGTACACAAAGAGCACACACAGTCACACTATCAGAAGTACACTCACACTCTCACACCCACTCACACACCTAGTCTCAGAATCACATTCTCACACCCGCTCATACACACACACGCTCACATATACATGCTCACACACACACTCTCAACCACTCAAACACAGCACCTCACACACCTACACCCACACACTCCAACACAGCATCATACAGAGACACACTCACACACACTCACTCACTCACCCACACTCAGATTCTCACAATCTGTCACACTCACACAACTACACACACAGACACAAACACTCACAGACTCACATGCAGTCACACACTCACACGCACTCACACGCACACCTGCACAAACACACTCACACACACTCACACACAAACACCCTTTCAGTCACAATCTCACTCTCGTGTACACACTCACACCCTCACTCCCACTCACACACCATCACCCTCACAGGCACACTCACACATTCACACATTCGCTCACACACTCATACACACTCACAGAGATACACACTCAGTCTCACCCACTCTCATACTCACGTACACACCATCAAACACTCAGACACACTCATACAAAAATCTCAGACGCAGTCGTGCAGACACACTTACACTCAGACACTCACAAACCCTGTCACACACACACTCACACACTGTCACACACAACCACACACGTAGAGTCACACTCACTTACACTCACTTAGTAGCACGCAATCAACAACACAAAGCCTCGCACACTCAGAAATGTCACACACACTCACACACCTACACACAGACACACTCACACGCACTGGCGCACAAACACAAGTGCACACATATTCACAGCCTCGTATAATCACTCACACACTCCCACTCACACACTCACGCCCTGTAATGCATACTGACATACACAAAGAGCACACACAATCACACTATCAGAAATACACACACACACAAACACCCTCTCACACTCAAACACACACTCATATAAACACTCACACTCTCACACCTGTTCACACACCTAGCCTCAGAAACACATTCTCGCACCCGCTCATACACACTCACGCTTACATATACATGCTCACACACACACTCTCAACCACTCAAACACAGCACCTCACACACCTACACCCACACACTCCTACACAAAATCAGACAGAGACACACACTCACACACTCACAGACTCACACACACTCACACAGGTTCTCACACTGTCACACTCACAAAACTACACACACAGACACACTCTCACACACTCACTGACTCACATGCAGTCACACACACTCACACAATGTCACACACACACCAACACACACACTCACACACACTCACACATAAAACCATTTGGTCACAGTCACACACTTGTGTACAAACTCACACACTCACTCCCACTCACAAAATTACCCTCGCAAACACAGTCACATTCACACATTCCCTCACACACTCACTGAAATATACTCACACACACTCACCCACTCTCACACTCATCTACACACATCCTCACACACTCTAGCACCCTCACATACAGGAGTCACAGACGCCGTTGTGTAGACACACTTACACTCAGACACTCACACACCCTGTCACACACAGTCACTCTCACCCACTGTCACACACAAACACACACAGATACACACTCACATACATTCACATATTAGAGCGCCATCACGTACACACACTGACTTGCACACTCACAAATATCACACACACACCTACACACAGACACACACTCACACAGACACACAAACGCTCACACATTCCCACCCTCGTATAATCACTCACACACTCACTCTCACACACCTACAGTCTTTCAATCACACTTAACAGCTCATATACAATCGCACTCACATAGACATGCTCACACACACTCTCATGCTCTCACCAACTCACACACAGCATCTTTCTCACTTACACACACACACACACACACCTTCACAGACTCCCTCACATGCACACTCTCATAGAAAATACCCGCATGCCCTCAAACAGACAGATACACTCACATATTCATACAACCTGTCACACACCATCACAGACACAGTCTCTCACAGTCACACACAGTCACACTACTACACGCACAGACACACCCAAACACACTCCATCACATACACGTTCACACACTGTCAAACACACACACACTACTACACAAACACCATCACACACACTCTCAAACTCACACACACTCACCTGCTGTCACACTCACTCACACACACTACCAGACTCAAATGCACTCACACACACACTGACACACACCATCGCACACTTGTTTAAAACCACACAAGCTCTCAGACACACCTCTCACATTCTCACGCCCTGTCACACACCCTCACGCACTCACACACACACTCACACACCTTCACACACAGACACACACTCACACGTTTTTATGCATTCAAACACACACTCTCGCTTACACTCAGACACACTCACACCCGATCACACTCACGCACAACCACACTCACATATATGCACTCACAGAGTCACACATCTGCTCACACAGTCTCACACACTGTCACATAGATATACTCACACAAACACACTATCACCCACTCACACACAGCACCGCACACACCTACACAATCTCGCACACACCATCACACTCCCACTCACACACACACTCACATAAAAATTCACACACGCAGTCAAACAAACTCACCTAAACTCACACACAAGCACAATCTGTCACACAGACTTACACACGCTCTCACACTCACAAGCACCCTCAAATTAACACACTCACAAACACACTCACACACTGTGACACACACAAAATTTAACACACACACAGTCACCTACACTCAAACACAAACACACACTCACTCACAATCAAATCTTTTAGAAACACTCACACCCTCTCTCACCTACTCTCTCATCATCACACTCCGAAACTCCCCATTACAAACTCACACAAACTCACAGATTCACACTCAATCACACTGACACTCTCACCAACTCACACACTGCACTTCACAAACCTAAGCACACAAACACTCGCACACACCATCACACACTCACACACTGTCCCTCACGTTAGAGAAAAATTCACACACGCCCTGACACAACTACACTCACATATTCATAAAACCTGTCACAAACCCTCGCACACACTCACCCACTCGCCCACTGTCACACACCTACACACACAGTCAAACTCACCCACTATCAAAGAGGCTCACATGCACTCACACACACGCAGTCACACACACACCTACACCCCCAGACACCACCAAACGCACTCAGTCTCGCACGCACTCTTACACACTGAATCTGCCACACACTCTCACACTCCTACACACTCAGACACACCCACACATACTCACAGACTCACGTGGAATCTCACACACACACACTGTCACAAACTAACACACCTACACACACAGACCCACTTATGCACACTCACACTCAGACACACACCCAATCACACACGTATCTGCACTCACACACTCACACCCACCCACAAACCTTCACTCTCTCAAACGCGCACACACAAACACCCGCTCATACACACTCACGCACACTAACATATACATTCTCTCACACAGCTCCTCACACACCTGCGCACTCACACACACACCATCACACCCTGTAATGCACACTCACATACACAAAGAGCTCACAAACCCACACTATCAGAATTACACACACTCACACAGACACTCACACACCTGCACACACACACAGTCGCACACAAACACTCTCACAATCTAACACTCATATAAACACTCACACTCTCACACCCACTCACACACCTAGCCTAAAAGTCACGTTCTCACTCCCACTCATACACACCCACGCTCACATATACATGTTCACACACACACTCAGACACTCGAACACAGCACCTCACACACCTACACCCACACACTCCAACACAGCATCACACAGACTCACCCACACACACTCACAGATTCACACACACTCTCACATTTTCTCACTCTTTCACACTCTCACAGACCTACACACACAGAAACACACTCCCAGACTCTCATGCAGTCACACACACTCACACTGTCACACCCACACACCCACTCACAGACTCACGTACACACACTCACACACACAACCATTAACTCTCAATCACACACTAGTGTACACACTCTCACACTCACTCACACTCACACACCTACACTCTCACAAACACACTCATATTGCCACATTCGCTCACACACTCACACACAAACACTAAAGTATACTCACGCACGCTCTCAGCAACTCACACTCACCTACAGACACCATCACACACTCACACACACTCCCATACAAAAATCACAGATGCTGTCCTGCAGACACACATGCACTCAGACACTCACACCCTGTCACACACAGAGACTCTAACACACTGTCACACACAAACGGACACATACAGAGACACACGCACATATATTCTCGTATAAGAATACCGTGAAAAAACACACACTGTCTTGCACACTCACAAATACACACACACTCACACACCTACACACAGTCAAACTCACACACTATCATAGGGGCTCACGTGCACTCACACACATGCAGTCACACACACACACACCTACACCCACAGACACCACCAAATGCACTCAGATTCACACGCACTCATACACACTCAATCTGCCACACAATCTCACACACTTACACACACAGACACACCCACACACAATCACAGACTCACATGGAATCACACACACTCACACTGTCACAAACTAACACACCTACACACACAGACTCACTTAGGCACACACACACACACACACAATCTCACACGTACATGCACTCACACACTCACACCCACCCACAAAACTACACTCTCACAAACACACACACGCAAACACCCGCTCATATACACTCACACACACTCACATATACATGCTCACGCACAGCACCTCACAGACCTGCACACTCACATACACACACCATCACACACTCGCACACGCTCACATATAGGAAATCACACATGCACTCAAACATATACACCTACACTCACACACTCACTGACCTTGTCACACACCCTTCCACACTCACACGCACTCACACCCTGTAATGCACACTGATGTACACAAAGAGCACACCCAGTCACACTATCAGAAGTACACTCACACTCTCACACCCACTCACACACCTAGTCTCAGAATCACATTCTCACACCCCCTCATACACACACACGCTCACATATACATGCTCACACACACACTCTCAACCACTCAAACACAGCACCTCACACACCTACACCCACACACTCCAACACAGCATCATACAGAGACACACTCACACACACTCACTCACTCACCCACACTCAGATTCTCACAATCTGTCACACTCACACAACTACACACACAGACACAAACACTCACAGACTCACATGCAGTCACACACTCACACGCTCTCACACGCACACCTGCACAAACACACTCACACACACTCACACACAAACACCCTTTCAGTCACAATCTCACTCTCGTGTACACACTCACACCCTCACTCCCACTCACACACCATCACCCTCACAGGCACACTCACACATTCACACATTCGCTCACACACTCATACACACTCACAGAGATACACACACAGTCTCACCCACTCTCATACTCACGTACACACCATCAAACACTCAGACACACTCATACAAAAATCTCAGACGCAGTCGTGCAGACACACTTACACTCAGACACTCACAAACCCTGTCACACACACACTCACACACTGTCACACACAACCACACACGTAGAGTCACACTCACTTACACTCACTTAGTAGCACGCAATCAACAACACAAAGCCTCGCACACTCAGAAATGTCACACACACTCACACACCTACACACAGACACACTCACACGCACTGGCGCACAAACACAAGTGCACACATATTCACAGCCTCGTATAATCACTCACACACTCCCACTCACACACTCACGCCCTGTAATGCATACTGACATACACAAAGAGCACACACAATCACACTATCAGAAATACACACACACACAAACACCCTCTCACACTCAAACACACACTCATATAAACACTCACACTCTCACACCTGTTCACACACCTAGCCTCAGAAACACATTCTCGCACCCGCTCATACACACTCACGCTTACATATACATGCTCACACACACACTCTCAACCACTCAAACACAGCACCTCACACACCTACACCCACACACTCCTACACAAAATCAGACAGAGACACACACTCACACACTCACAGACTCACACACACTCACACAGGTTCTCACACTGTCACACTCACAAAACTACACACACAGACACACTCTCACACACTCACTGACTCACATGCAGTCACACACACTCACACAATGTCACACACACACCAACACACACACTCACACACACACACATAAAACCATTTGGTCACAGTCACACACTTGTGTAAAAACTCACACACTCACTCCCACTCACAAAATTACCCTCGCAAACACAGTCACATTCACACATTCCCTCACACACTCACTGAAATATACTCACACACTCACCCACTCTCACACTCATCTACACATATCCTCACACACTCTAGCACCCTCACATACAGGAGTCACAGACGCCGTTGTGCAGACACACTTACACTCAGACACTCACACACCCTGTCACACACAGTCACTCTCACCCACTGTCACACACAAACACACACAGATACACACTCACATACATTCACATATTAGAGCGCCATCACGTACACACACTGACTTGCACACTCACAAATATCACACACACACCTACACACAGACACACACACAGACACACAAACGCTCACACATTCCCACCCTCGTATAATCACTCACACACTCACTCTCACACACCTACAGTCTTTCAATCACACTTAACAGCTCATATACAATCGCACTCACATAGACATGCTCACACACACTCTCATGCTCTCACCAACTCACACACAGCATCTTTCTCACTTACACACACACACACACACCTTCACAGACTCCCTCACATGCACACTCTCATAGAAAATACCCGCATGCCCTCAAACAGACAGATACACTCACATATTCACACAACCTGTCACACACCATCACAGACACAGTCTCTCACTGTCACACACAGTCACACTACTACACGCACAGACACACCCAAACACACTCCATCACATACACGTTCACACACTGTCAAACACACACACACTACTACACAAACACCATCACACACAGTCTCACACTCACACACACTCACCTGCTGTCACACTCACTCACACACACTACCAGACTCAAATGCACTCACACACACACTGACACACACCATCGCACACTTGTTTAAAACCACACAAGCTCTCAGACACACCTCTCACATTCTCACACCCTGTCACACACCCTCACGCACTCACACACACACTCACACACCTTCACACACAGACACACACTCACACGTTTTTATGCATTCAAACACACACTCTCGCTTACACTCAGACACACTCACACCCGATCACACTCACGCACAACCACACTCACATATATGCACTCACAGAGTCACACATCTGCTCACACAGTCTCACACACTGTCACATAGATATACTCACACAAACACACTATCACCCACTCACACACAGCACCGCACACACCTACACAATCTCGCACACACCATCACACTCCCACTCACACACACACTCACATAAAAATTCACACACGCAGTCAAACAAACTCACCTAAACTCACACACAAGCACAATCTGTCACACAGACTTACACACGCTCTCACACTCACAAGCACCCTCAAATTAACACACTCACAAACACACTCACACACTGTGACACACACAAAATTTAACACACACACAGTCACCTACACTCAAACACAAACACACACTCACTCACAATCAAATCTTTTAGAAACACTCACACCCTCTCTCACCTACTCTCTCATCATCACACTCCGAAACTCCCCATTACAAACTCACACAAACTCACAGATTCACACTCAATCACACTGACACTCTCACCAACTCACACACTGCACTTCACAAACCTAAGCACACAAACACTCGCACACACCATCACACACTCACACACTGTCCCTCACGTTAGAGAAAAATTCACACACGCCCTGACACAACTACACTCACATATTCATAAAACCTGTCACACAAACCCTCGCACACACTCACCCACTCGCCCACTGTCACACACCTACACACACAGTCAAACTCACCCACTATCAAAGAGGCTCACATGCACTGACACACACGCAGTCACACACACACCTACACCCCCAGACACCACCAAACGCACTCAGTCTCGCACGCACTCTTACACACTGAATCTGCCACACACTCTCACACTCCTACACACTCAGACACACCCACACATACTCACAGACTCACATGGAATCTCACACACACACACTGTCACAAACTAACACACCTACACACACAGACCCACTTATGCACACTCACACTCAGACACACACCCAATCACACACGTATATGCACTCACACACTCACACCCACCCACAAACCTTCACTCTCTCAAACGCGCACACACAAACACCCGCTCATACACACTCACGCACACTAACATATACATTCTCTCACACAGCTCCTCACACACCTGCGCACTCACACACACACCATCACACCCTGTAATGCACACTCACATACACAAAGAGCTCACAAACCCACACTATCAGAATTACACACACTCACACAGACACTCACACACCTGCACACACACACAGTCGCACACAAACACTCTCACAATCTAACACTCATATAAACACTCACACTCTCACACCCACTCACACACCTAGCCTAAAAGTCACGTTCTCACTCCCACTCATACACACCCACGCTCACATATACATGTTCACACACACACTCAGACACTCGAACACAGCACCTCACACACCTACACCCACACACTCCAACACAGCATCACACAGACTCACCCACACACACTCACAGATTCACACACACTCTCACATTTTCTCACTCTTTCACACTCTCACAGACCTACACACACAGAAACACACTCCCAGACTCTCATGCAGTCACACACACTCACACTGTCACACCCACACACCCACTCACAGACTCACGTACACACACTCACACACACAACCATTAACTCTCAATCACACACTAGTGTACACACTCTCACACTCACTGCCACTCACACACCTACACTCTCACAAACACACTCATATTGCCACATTCGCTCACACACACACACAAACACTAAAGTATACTCACGCACGCTCTCACCCACTCACACTCACCTACAGACACCATCACACACTCACACACACTCCCATACAAAAATCACAGATGCTGTCCTGCAGACACACATGCACTCAGACACTCACACCCTGTCACACACAGAGACTCTAACACACTGTCACACACAAACGGACACATACAGAGACACACGCACATATATTCTCGTATAAGAATACCATGAAAAAACACACACTGTCTTGCACACTCACAAATACACACACACTCACACACCTACACACAGTCAAACTCACACACTATCATAGGGGCTCACATGCACTCACACACACGCAGTCACACACACACACACCTACACCCACAGACACCACCAAATGCACTCAGTTTCACACGCACTCATACACACTCAATCTGCCACACAATCTCACACACTTACACACACAGACACACCCACACACAATCACAGACTCACATGGAATCACACACACTCACACTGTCACAAACTAACACACCTACACACACAGACTCACTTATGCACACACACACACACCCAATCTCACACGTACATGCACTCACACACTCACACCCACCCACAAAACTACACTCTCACAAACACACACACGCAAACACCCGCTCATATACACTCACACACACTCACATATACATGCTCACGCACAGCACCTCACAGACCTGCACACTCACATACACACACCATCACACACTCGCACACGCTCACATATAGGAAATCACACATGCACTCAAACATATACACCTACACTCACACACTCACTGACCTTGTCACACACCCTTCCACACTCACACGCACTCACACCCTGTAATGCACACTGATGTACACAAAGAGCACACACAGTCACACTATCAGAAGTACACTCACACTCTCACACCCACTCACACACCTAGTCTCAGAATCACATTCTCACACCCGCTCATACACACACACGCTCACATATACATGCTCACACACACACTCTCAACCACTCAAACACAGCACCTCACACACCTACACCCACACACTCCAACACAGCATCATACAGAGACACACTCACACACACTCACTCACTCACCCACACTCAGATTCTCACAATCTGTCACACTCACACAACTACACACACAGACACAAACACTCACAGACTCACATGCAGTCACACACTCACACGCTCTCACACGCACACCTGCACAAACACACTCACACACACTCACACACAAACACCCTTTCAGTCACAATCTCACTCTCGTGTACACACTCACACCCTCACTCCCACTCACACACCATCACCCTCACAGGCACCCTCACACATTCACACATTCGCTCACACACTCATACACACTCACAGAGATACACACACAGTCTCACCCACTCTCATACTCACGTACACACCATCCAACACTCAGACACACTCATACAAAAATCTCAGACGCAGTCGTGCAGACACACTTACACTCAGACACTCACAAACCCTGTCACACACACACTCACACACTGTCACACACAACCACACACGTAGAGTCACACTCACATACACTCACTTAGTAGCACGCAATCAACAACACAAAGCCTCGCACACTCAGAAATGTCACACACACTCACACACCTACACACAGACACACTCACACGCACTGGCGCACAAACACAAGTGCACACATATTCACAGCCTCGTATAATCACTCACACACTCCCACTCACACACTCACGCCCTGTAATGCATACTGACATACACAAAGAGCACACACAATCACACTATCAGAAATACACACACACACAAACACCCTCTCACACTCAAACACACACTCATATAAACACTCACACTCTCACACCTGTTCACACACCTAGCCTCAGAAACACATTCTCGCACCCGCTCATACACACTCACGCTTACATATACATGCTCACACACACACTCTCAACCACTCAAACACAGCACCTCACACACCTACACCCACACACTCCTACACAAAATCAGACAGAGACACACACTCACACACTCACAGACTCACACACACTCACACAGGTTCTCACACTGTCACACTCACAAAACTACACACACAGACACACTCTCACACACTCACTGACTCACATGCAGTCACACACACTCACACAATGTCACACACACACCAACACACACACTCACACACACTCACACATAAAACCATTTGGTCACAGTCACACACTTGTGTAAAAACTCACACACTCACTCCCACTCACAAAATTACCCTCGCAAACACAGTCACATTCACACATTCCCTCACACACTCACTGAAATATACTCACACACTCACCCACTCTCACACTCATCTACACACATCCTCACACACTCTAGCACCCTCACATACAGGAGTCACAGACGCCGTTGTGCAGACACACTTACACTCAGACACTCACACACCCTGTCACACACAGTCACTCTCACCCACTGTCACACACAAACACACACAGATACACACTCACATACATTCACATATTAGAGCGCCATCACGTACACACACTGACTTGCACACTCACAAATATCACACACACACCTACACACAGACACACACACAGACACACAAACGCTCACACATTCCCACCCTCGTATAATCACTCACACACTCACTCTCACACACCTACAGTCTTTCAATCACACTTAACAGCTCATATACAATCGCACTCACATAGACATGCTCACACACACTCTCATGCTCTCACCAACTCACACACAGCATCTTTCTCACTTACACACACACACACACACCTTCACAGACTCCCTCACATGCACACTCTCATAGAAAATACCCGCATGCCCTCAAACAGACAGATACACTCACATATTCACACAACCTGTCACACACCATCACAGACACAGTCTCTCACTGTCACACACAGTCACACTACTACACGCACAGACACACCCAAACACACTCCATCACATACACGTTCACACACTGTCAAACACACACACACTACTACACAAACACCATCACACACAGTCTCACACTCACACACACTCACCTGCTGTCACACTCACTCACACACACTACCAGACTCAAATGCACTCACACACACACTGACACACACCATCGCACACTTGTTTAAAACCACACAAGCTCTCAGACACACCTCTCACATTCTCACACCCTGTCACACACCCTCACGCACTCACACACACACTCACACACCTTCACACACAGACACACACTCACACGTTTTTATGCATTCAAACACACACTCTCGCTTACACTCAGACACACTCACACCCGATCACACTCACGCACAACCACACTCACATATATGCACTCACAGAGTCACACATCTGCTCACACAGTCTCACACACTGTCACATAGATATACTCACACAAACACACTATCACCCACTCACACACAGCACCGCACACACCTACACAATCTCGCACACACCATCACACTCCCACTCACACACACACTCACATAAAAATTCACACACGCAGTCAAACAAACTCACCTAAACTCACACACAAGCACAATCTGTCACACAGACTTACACACGCTCTCACACTCACAAGCACCCTCAAATTAACACACTCACAAACACACTCACACACTGTGACACACACAAAATTTAACACACACACAGTCACCTACACTCAAACACAAACACACACTCACTCACAATCAAATCTTTTAGAAACACTCACACCCTCTCTCACCTACTCTCTCATCATCACACTCCGAAACTCCCCATTACAAACTCACACAAACTCACAGATTCACACTCAATCACACTGACACTCTCACCAACTCACACACTGCACTTCACAAACCTAAGCACACAAACACTCGCACACACCATCACACACTCACACACTGTCCCTCACGTTAGAGAAAAATTCACACACGCCCTGACACAACTACACTCACATATTCATAAAACCTGTCACACAAACCCTCGCACACACTCACCCACTCGCCCACTGTCACACACCTACACACACAGTCAAACTCACCCACTATCAAAGAGGCTCACATGCACTGACACACACGCAGTCACACACACACCTACACCCCCAGACACCACCAAACGCACTCAGTCTCGCACGCACTCTTACACACTGAATCTGCCACACACTCTCACACTCCTACACACTCAGACACACCCACACATACTCACAGACTCACATGGAATCTCACACACACACACTGTCACAAACTAACACACCTACACACACAGACCCACTTATGCACACTCACACTCAGACACACACCCAATCACACACGTATATGCACTCACACACTCACACCCACCCACAAACCTTCACTCTCTCAAACGCGCACACACAAACACCCGCTCATACACACTCACGCACACTAACATATACATTCTCTCACACAGCTCCTCACACACCTGCGCACTCACACACACACCATCACACCCTGTAATGCACACTCACATACACAAAGAGCTCACAAACCCACACTATCAGAATTACACACACTCACACAGACACTCACACACCTGCACACACACACAGTCGCACACAAACACTCTCACAATCTAACACTCATATAAACACTCACACTCTCACACCCACTCACACACCTAGCCTAAAAGTCACGTTCTCACTCCCACTCATACACACCCACGCTCACATATACATGTTCACACACACACTCAGACACTCGAACACAGCACCTCACACACCTACACCCACACACTCCAACACAGCATCACACAGACTCACCCACACACACTCACAGATTCACACACACTCTCACATTTTCTCACTCTTTCACACTCTCACAGACCTACACACACAGAAACACACTCCCAGACTCTCATGCAGTCACACACACTCACACTGTCACACCCACACACCCACTCACAGACTCACGTACACACACTCACACACACAACCATTAACTCTCAATCACACACTAGTGTACACACTCTCACACTCACTCACACTCACACACCTACACTCTCACAAACACACTCATATTGCCACATTCGCTCACACACTCACACACAAACACTAAAGTATACTCACGCACGCTCTCACCCACTCACACTCACCTACAGACACCATCACACACTCACACACACTCCCATACAAAAATCACAGATGCTGTCCTGCAGACACACATGCACTCAGACACTCACACCCTGTCACACACAGAGACTCTAACACACTGTCACACACAAACGGACACATACAGAGACACACGCACATATATTCTCGTATAAGAATACCATGAAAAAACACACACTGTCTTGCACACTCACAAATACACACACACTCACACACCTACACACAGTCAAACTCACACACTATCATAGGGGCTCACATGCACTCACACACACGCAGTCACACACACACACACCTACACCCACAGACACCACCAAATGCACTCAGTTTCACACGCACTCATACACACTCAATCTGCCACACAATCTCACACACTTACACACACAGACACACCCACACACAATCACAGACTCACATGGAATCACACACACTCACACTGTCACAAACTAACACACCTACACACACAGACTCACTTATGCACACACACCCAATCTCACACGTACATGCACTCACACACTCACACCCACCCACAAAACTACACTCTCACAAACACACACACGCAAACACCCGCTCATATACACTCACACACACTCACATATACATGCTCACGCACAGCACCTCACAGACCTGCACACTCACATACACACACCATCACACACTCGCACACGCTCACATATAGGAAATCACACATGCACTCAAACATATACACCTACACTCACACACTCACTGACCTTGTCACACACCCTTCCACACTCACACGCACTCACACCCTGTAATGCACACTGATGTACACAAAGAGCACACACAGTCACACTATCAGAAGTACACTCACACTCTCACACCCACTCACACACCTAGTCTCAGAATCACATTCTCACACCCGCTCATACACACACACGCTCACATATACATGCTCACACACACACTCTCAACCACTCAAACACAGCACCTCACACACCTACACCCACACACTCCAACACAGCATCATACAGAGACACACTCACACACACTCACTCACTCACCCACACTCAGATTCTCACAATCTGTCACACTCACACAACTACACACACAGACACAAACACTCACAGACTCACATGCAGTCACACACTCACACGCTCTCACACGCACACCTGCACAAACACACTCACACACACTCACACACAAACACCCTTTCAGTCACAATCTCACTCTCGTGTACACACTCACACCCTCACTCCCACTCACACACCATCACCCTCACAGGCACCCTCACACATTCACACATTCGCTCACACACTCATACACACTCACAGAGATACACACACAGTCTCACCCACTCTCATACTCACGTACACACCATCCAACACTCAGACACACTCATACAAAAATCTCAGACGCAGTCGTGCAGACACACTTACACTCAGACACTCACAAACCCTGTCACACACACACTCACACACTGTCACACACAACCACACACGTAGAGTCACACTCACATACACTCACTTAGTAGCACGCAATCAACAACACAAAGCCTCGCACACTCAGAAATGTCACACACACTCACACACCTACACACAGACACACTCACACGCACTGGCGCACAAACACAAGTGCACACATATTCACAGCCTCGTATAATCACTCACACACTCCCACTCACACACTCACGCCCTGTAATGCATACTGACATACACAAAGAGCACACACAATCACACTATCAGAAATACACACACACACAAACACCCTCTCACACTCAAACACACACTCATATAAACACTCACACTCTCACACCTGTTCACACACCTAGCCTCAGAAACACATTCTCGCACCCGCTCATACACACTCACGCTTACATATACATGCTCACACACACACTCTCAACCACTCAAACACAGCACCTCACACACCTACACCCACACACTCCTACACAAAATCAGACAGAGACACACACTCACACACTCACAGACTCACACACACTCACACAGGTTCTCACACTGTCACACTCACAAAACTACACACACAGACACACTCTCACACACTCACTGACTCACATGCAGTCACACACACTCACACAATGTCACACACACACCAACACACACACTCACACACACTCACACATAAAACCATTTGGTCACAGTCACACACTTGTGTACAAACTCACACACTCACTCCCACTCACAAAATTGCCCTCGCAAACACAGTCACATTCACACATTCCCTCACACACTCACTGAAATATACTCACACACACTCACCCACTCTCACACTCATCTACACACATCCTCACACACTCTAGCACCCTCACATACAGGAGTCACAGACGCCGTTGTGCAGACACACTTACACTCAGACACTCACACACCCTGTCACACACAGTCACTCTCACCCACTGTCACACACAAACACACACAGATACACACTCACATACATTCACATATTAGAGCGCCATCACGTACACACACTGACTTGCACACTCACAAATATCACACACACACCTACACACAGACACACACACAGACACACAAACGCTCACACATTCCCACCCTCGTATAATCACTCACACACTCACTCTCACACACCTACAGTCTTTCAATCACACTTAACAGCTCATATACAATCGCACTCACATAGACATGCTCACACACACTCTCATGCTCTCACCAACTCACACACAGCATCTTTCTCACTTACACACACACACACCTTCACAGACTCCCTCACATGCACACTCTCATAGAAAATACCCGCATGCCCTCAAACAGACAGATACACTCACATATTCATACAACCTGTCACACACCATCACAGACACAGTCTCTCACTGTCACACACAGTCACACTACTACACGCACAGACACACCCAAACACACTCCATCACATACACGTTCACACACTGTCAAACACACACACACTACTACACAAACACCATCACACACACTCTCAAACTCACACACACTCACCTGCTGTCACACTCACTCACACACACTACCAGACTCAAATGCACTCACACACACACTGACACACACCATCGCACACTTGTTTAAAACCACACAAGCTCTCAGACACACCTCTCACATTCTCACGCCCTGTCACACACCCTCACGCACTCACACACACACTCACACACCTTCACACACAGACACACACTCACACGTTTTTATGCATTCAAACACACACTCTCGCTTACACTCAGACACACTCACACCCGATCACACTCACGCACAACCACACTCACATATATGCACTCACAGAGTCACACATCTGCTCACACAGTCTCACACACTGTCACATAGATATACTCACACAAACACACTATCACCCACTCACACACAGCACCGCACACACCTACACAATCTCGCACACACCATCACACTCCCACTCACACACACACTCACATAAAAATTCACACACGCAGTCAAACAAACTCACCTAAACTCACACACAAGCACAATCTGTCACACAGACTTACACACGCTCTCACACTCACAAGCACCCTCAAATTAACACACTCACAAACACACTCACACACTGTGACACACACAAAATTTAACACACACACAGTCACCTACACTCAAACACAAACACACACTCACTCACAATCAAATCTTTTAGAAACACTCACACCCTCTCTCACCTACTCTCTCATCATCACACTCCGAAACTCCCCATTACAAACTCACACAAACTCACAGATTCACACTCAATCACACTGACACTCTCACCAACTCACACACTGCACTTCACAAACCTAAGCACACAAACACTCGCACACACCATCACACACTCACACACTGTCCCTCACGTTAGAGAAAAATTCACACACGCCCTGACACAACTACACTCACATATTCATAAAACCTGTCACAAACCCTCGCACACACTCACCCACTCGCCCACTGTCACACACCTACACACACAGTCAAACTCACCCACTATCAAAGAGGCTCACATGCACTCACACACACGCAGTCACACACACACCTACACCCCCAGACACCACCAAACGCACTCAGTCTCGCACGCACTCTTACACACTGAATCTGCCACACACTCTCACACTCCTACACACTCAGACACACCCACACATACTCACAGACTCACGTGGAATCTCACACACACACACTGTCACAAACTAACACACCTACACACACAGACCCACTTATGCACACTCACACTCAGACACACACCCAATCACACACGTATATGCACTCACACACTCACACCCACCCACAAACCTTCACTCTCTCAAACGCGCACACACAAACACCCGCTCATACACACTCACGCACACTAACATATACATTCTCTCACACAGCTCCTCACACACCTGCGCACTCACACACACACCATCACACCCTGTAATGCACACTCACATACACAAAGAGCTCACAAACCCACACTATCAGAATTACACACACTCACACAGACACTCACACACCTGCACACACACACAGTCGCACACAAACACTCTCACAATCTAACACTCATATAAACACTCACACTCTCACACCCACTCACACACCTAGCCTAAAAGTCACGTTCTCACTCCCACTCATACACACCCACGCTCACATATACATGTTCACACACACACTCAGACACTCGAACACAGCACCTCACACACCTACACCCACACACTCCAACACAGCATCACACAGACTCACCCACACACACTCACAGATTCACACACACTCTCACATTTTCTCACTCTTTCACACTCTCACAGACCTACACACACAGAAACACACTCCCAGACTCTCATGCAGTCACACACACTCACACTGTCACACCCACACACCCACTCACAGACTCACGTACACACACTCACACACACAACCATTAACTCTCAATCACACACTAGTGTACATACTCTCACACTCACTCCCACTCACACACCTACACTCTCACAAACACACTCATATTGCCACATTCGCTCACACACTCACACACAAACACTAAAGTATACTCACGCACGCTCTCACCCACTCACACTCACCTACAGACACCATCACACACTCACACACACTCCCATACAAAAATCACAGATGCTGTCCTGCAGACACACATGCACTCAGACACTCACACCCTGTCACACACAGAGACTCTAACACACTGTCACACACAAACGGACACATACAGAGACACACGCACATATATTCTCGTATAAGAATACCATGAAAAAACACACATTGTCTTGCACACTCACAAATACACACACTCACACACCTACACACAGTCAAACTCACACACTATCATAGGGGCTCACATGCACTCACACACACGCAGTCACACACACACACACCTACACCCACAGACACCACCAAATGCACTCAGTTTCACACGCACTCATACACACTCAATCTGCCACACAATCTCACACACTTACACACACAGACACACCCACACACAATCACAGACTCACATGGAATCACACACACTCACACTGTCACAAACTAACACACCTACACACACAGACTCACTTATGCACACACACACACCCAATCTCACACGTACATGCACTCACACACTCACACCCACCCACAAAACTACACTCTCACAAACACACACACGCAAACACCCGCTCATATACACTCACACACACTCACATATACATGCTCACGCACAGCACCTCACAGACCTGCACACTCACATACACACACCATCACACATTCGCACACGCTCACATATAGGAAATCACACATGCACTCAAACATATACACCTACACTCACACACTCACTGACCTTGTCACACACCCTTCCACACTCACACGCACTCACACCCTGTAATGCACACTGATGTACACAAAGAGCACACACAGTCACACTATCAGAAGTACACTCACACTCTCACACCCACTCACACACCTAGTCTCAGAATCACATCCTCACACCCGCTCATACACACACACGCTCACATATACATGCTCACACACACACTCTCAACCACTCAAACACAGCACCTCACACACCTACACCCACACACTCCAACACAGCATCATACAGAGACACACTCACACACACTCACTCACTCACCCACACTCAGATTCTCACAATCTGTCACACTCACACAACTACACACACAGACACAAACACTCACAGACTCACATGCAGTCACACACTCACACGCTCTCACACGCACACCTGCACAAACACACTCACACACACTCACACACAAACACCCTTTCAGTCACAATCTCACTCTCGTGTACACACTCACACCCTCACTCCCACTCACACACCATCACCCTCACAGGCACACTCACACATTCACACATTCGCTCACACACTCATACACACTCACAGAGATACACACACAGTCTCACCCACTCTCATACTCACGTACACACCATCAAACACTCAGACACACTCATACAAAAATCTCAGACGCAGTCGTGCAGACACACTTACACTCAGACACTCACAAACCCTGTCACACACACACTCACACACTGTCACACACAACCACACACGTAGAGTCACACTCACATACACTCAGTAGCACGCAATCAACAACACAAAGCCTCGCACACTCAGAAATGTCACACACACTCACACACCTACACACAGACACACTCACACGCACTGGCGCACAAACACAAGTGCACACATATTCACAGCCTCGTATAATCACTCACACACTCCCACTCACACACTCACGCCCTGTAATGCATACTGACATACACAAAGAGCACACACAATCACACTATCAGAAATACACACACACACAAACACCCTCTCACACTCAAACACACACTCATATAAACACTCACACTCTCACACCTGTTCACACACCTAGCCTCAGAAACACATTCTCGCACCCGCTCATACACACTCACGCTTACATATACATGCTCACACACACACTCTCAACCACTCAAACACAGCACCTCACACACCTACACCCACACACTCCTACACAAAATCAGACAGAGACACACACTCACACACTCACAGACTCACACACACTCACACAGGTTCTCACACTGTCACACTCACAAAACTACACACACAGACACACTCTCACACACTCACTGACTCACATGCAGTCACACACACTCACACAATGTCACACACACACCAACACACACACTCACACACACTCACACATAAAACCATTTGGTCACAGTCACACACTTGTGTACAAACTCACACACTCACTCCCACTCACAAAATTACCCTCGCAAACACAGTCACATTCACACATTCCCTCACACACTCACTGAAATATACTCACACACACTCACCCACTCTCACACTCATCTACACACATCCTCACACACTCTAGCACCCTCACATACAGGAGTCACAGACGCCGTTGTGCAGACACACTTACACTCAGACACTCACACACCCTGTCACACACAGTCACTCTCACCCACTGTCACACACAAACACACACAGATACACACTCACATACATTCACATATTAGAGCGCCATCACGTACACACACTGACTTGCACACTCACAAATATCACACACACACCTACACACAGACACACACTCACACAGACACACAAACGCTCACACATTCCCACCCTCGTATAATCACTCACACACTCACTCTCACACACCTACAGTCTTTCAATCACACAAAACAGCTCATATACAATCGCACTCACATAGACATGCTCACACACACTCTCATGCTCTCACCAACTCACACACAGCATCTTTCTCACTTACACACACACACACACCTTCACAGACTCCCTCACATGCACACTCTCATAGAAAATACCCGCATGCCCTCAAACAGACAGATACACTCACATATTCATACAACCTGTCACACACCATCACAGACACAGTCTCTCACTGTCACACACAGTCACACTACTACACGCACAGACACACCCAAACACACTCCATCACATACACGTTCACACACTGTCAAACACACACACACTACTACACAAACACCATCACACACACTCTCAAACTCACACACACTCACCTGCTGTCACACTCACTCACACACACTACCAGACTCAAATGCACTCACACACACACTGACACACACCATCGCACACTTGTTTAAAACCACACAAGCTCTCAGACACACCTCTCACATTCTCACGCCCTGTCACACACCCTCACGCACTCACACACACACTCACACACCTTCACACACAGACACACACTCACACGTTTTTATGCATTCAAACACACACTCTCGCTTACACTCAGACACACTCACACCCGATCACACTCACGCACAACCACACTCACATATATGCACTCACAGAGTCACACATCTGCTCACACAGTCTCACACACTGTCACATAGATATACTCACACAAACACACTATCACCCACTCACACACAGCACCGCACACACCTACACAATCTCGCACACACCATCACACTCCCACTCACACACACACTCACATAAAAATTCACACACGCAGTCAAACAAACTCACCTAAACTCACACACAAGCACAATCTGTCACACAGACTTACACACGCTCTCACACTCACAAGCACCCTCAAATTAACACACTCACAAACACACTCACACACTGTGACACACACAAAATTTAACACACACACAGTCACCTACACTCAAACACAAACACACACTCACTCACAATCAAATCTTTTAGAAACACTCACACCCTCTCTCACCTACTCTCTCATCATCACACTCCGAAACTCCCCATTACAAACTCACACAAACTCACAGATTCACACTCAATCACACTGACACTCTCACCAACTCACACACTGCACTTCACAAACCTAAGCACACAAACACTCGCACACACCATCACACACTCACACACTGTCCCTCACGTTAGAGAAAAATTCACACACGCCCTGACACAACTACACTCACATATTCATAAAACCTGTCACAAACCCTCGCACACACTCACCCACTCGCCCACTGTCACACACCTACACACACAGTCAAACTCACCCACTATCAAAGAGGCTCACATGCACTCACACACACGCAGTCACACACACACCTACACCCCCAGACACCACCAAACGCACTCAGTCTCGCACGCACTCTTACACACTGAATCTGCCACACACTCTCACACTCCTACACACTCAGACACACCCACACATACTCACAGACTCACATGGAATCTCACACACACACACTGTCACAAACTAACACACCTACACACACAGACCCACTTATGCACACTCACACTCAGACACACACCCAATCACACACGTATATGCACTCACACACTCACACCCACCCACAAACCTTCACTCTCTCAAACGCGCACACACAAACACCCGCTCATACACACTCACGCACACTAACATATACATTCTCTCACACAGCTCCTCACACACCTGCGCACTCACACACACACCATCACACCCTGTAATGCACACTCACATACACAAAGAGCTCACAAACCCACACTATCAGAATTACACACACTCACACAGACACTCACACACCTGCACACACACACAGTCGCACACAAACACTCTCACAATCTAACACTCATATAAACACTCACACTCTCACACCCACTCACACACCTAGCCTAAAAGTCACGTTCTCACTCCCACTCATACACACCCACGCTCACATATACATGTTCACACACACACTCAGACACTCGAACACAGCACCTCACACACCTACACCCACACACTCCAACACAGCATCACACAGACTCACCCACACACACTCACAGATTCACACACACTCTCACATTTTCTCACTCTTTCACACTCTCACAGACCTACACACACAGAAACACACTCCCAGACTCTCATGCAGTCACACACACTCACACTGTCACACCCACACACCCACTCACAGACTCACGTACACACACTCACACACACAACCATTAACTCTCAATCACACACTAGTGTACACACTCTCACACTCACTCACACTCACACACCTACACTCTCACAAACACACTCATATTGCCACATTCGCTCACACACTCACACACAAACACTAAAGTATACTCACGCACGCTCTCACCCACTCACACTCACCTACAGACACCATCACACACTCACACACACTCCCATACAAAAATCACAGATGCTGTCCTGCAGACACACATGCACTCAGACACTCACACCCTGTCACACACAGAGACTCTAACACACTGTCACACACAAACGGACACATACAGAGACACACGCACATATATTCTCGTATAAGAATACCATCAAAAAACACACACTGTCTTGCACACTCACAAATACACACACACTCACACACCTACACACAGTCAAACTCACACACTATCATAGGGGCTCACGTGCACTCACACACACGCAGTCACACACACACACACCTACACCCACAGACACCACCAAATGCACTCAGTTTCACACGCACTCATACACACTCAATCTGCCACACAATCTCACACACTTACACACACAGACACACCCACACACACTCACAGACTCACATGGAATCACACACACTCACACTGTCACAAACTAACACACCTACACACACAGACTCACTTATGCACACACACACACCCAATCTCACACGTACATGCACTCACACACTCACACCCACCCACAAAACTACACTCTCACAAACACACACACGCAAACACCCGCTCATATACACTCACACACACTCACATATACATGCTCACGCACAGCACCTCACAGACCTGCACACTCACATACACACACCATCACACATTCGCACACGCTCACATATAGGAAATCACACATGCACTCAAACATATACACCTACACTCACACACTCACTGACCTTGTCACACACCCTTCCACACTCACACGCACTCACACCCTGTAATGCACACTGATGTACACAAAGAGCACACACAGTCACACTATCAGAAGTACACTCACACTCTCACACCCACTCACACACCTAGTCTCAGAATCACATTCTCACACCCGCTCATACACACACACGCTCACATATACATGCTCACACACACACTCTCAACCACTCAAACACAGCACCTCACACACCTACACCCACACACTCCAACACAGCATCATACAGAGACACACTCACACACACTCACTCACTCACCCACACTCAGATTCTCACAATCTGTCACACTCACACAACTACACACACAGACACAAACACTCACAGACTCACATGCAGTCACACACTCACACGCACTCACACGCACACCTGCACAAACACACTCACACACACTCACACACAAACACCCTTTCAGTCACAATCTCACTCTCGTGTACACACTCACACCCTCACTCCCACTCACACACCATCACCCTCACAGGCACACTCACACATTCACACATTCGCTCACACACTCATACACACTCACAGAGATACACACTCAGTCTCACCCACTCTCATACTCACGTACACACCATCAAACACTCAGACACACTCATACAAAAATCTCAGACGCAGTCGTGCAGACACACTTACACTCAGACACTCACAAACCCTGTCACACACACACTCACACACTGTCACACACAACCACACACGTAGAGTCACACTCACTTACACTCACTTAGTAGCACGCAATCAACAACACAAAGCCTCGCACACTCAGAAATGTCACACACACTCACACACCTACACACAGACACACTCACACGCACTGGCGCACAAACACAAGTGCACACATATTCACAGCCTCGTATAATCACTCACACACTCCCACTCACACACTCACGCCCTGTAATGCATACTGACATACACAAAGAGCACACACAATCACACTATCAGAAATACACACACACACAAACACCCTCTCACACTCAAACACACACTCATATAAACACTCACACTCTCACACCTGTTCACACACCTAGCCTCAGAAACACATTCTCGCACCCGCTCATACACACTCACGCTTACATATACATGCTCACACACACACTCTCAACCACTCAAACACAGCACCTCACACACCTACACCCACACACTCCTACACAAAATCAGACAGAGACACACACTCACACACTCACAGACTCACACACACTCACACAGGTTCTCACACTGTCACACTCACAAAACTACACACACAGACACACTCTCACACACTCACTGACTCACATGCAGTCACACACACTCACACAATGTCACACACACACCAACACACACACTCACACACACTCACACATAAAACCATTTGGTCACAGTCACACACTTGTGTACAAACTCACACACTCACTCCCACTCACAAAATTACCCTCGCAAACACAGTCACATTCACACATTCCCTCACACACTCACTGAAATATACTCACACACACTCACCCACTCTCACACTCATCTACACACATCCTCACACACTCTAGCACCCTCACATACAGGAGTCACAGACGCCGTTGTGTAGACACACTTACACTCAGACACTCACACACCCTGTCACACACAGTCACTCTCACCCACTGTCACACACAAACACACACAGATACACACTCACATACATTCACATATTAGAGCGCCATCACGTACACACACTGACTTGCACACTCACAAATATCACACACACACCTACACACAGACACACACTCACACAGACACACAAACGCTCACACATTCCCACCCTCGTATAATCACTCACACACTCACTCTCACACACCTACAGTCTTTCAATCACACTTAACAGCTCATATACAATCGCACTCACATAGACATGCTCACACACACTCTCATGCTCTCACCAACTCACACACAGCATCTTTCTCACTTACACACACACACACACACACCTTCACAGACTCCCTCACATGCACACTCTCATAGAAAATACCCGCATGCCCTCAAACAGACAGATACACTCACATATTCATACAACCTGTCACACACCATCACAGACACAGTCTCTCACAGTCACACACAGTCACACTACTACACGCACAGACACACCCAAACACACTCCATCACATACACGTTCACACACTGTCAAACACACACACACTACTACACAAACACCATCACACACACTCTCAAACTCACACACACTCACCTGCTGTCACACTCACTCACACACACTACCAGACTCAAATGCACTCACACACACACTGACACACACCATCGCACACTTGTTTAAAACCACACAAGCTCTCAGACACACCTCTCACATTCTCACGCCCTGTCACACACCCTCACGCACTCACACACACACTCACACACCTTCACACACAGACACACACTCACACGTTTTTATGCATTCAAACACACACTCTCGCTTACACTCAGACACACTCACACCCGATCACACTCACGCACAACCACACTCACATATATGCACTCACAGAGTCACACATCTGCTCACACAGTCTCACACACTGTCACATAGATATACTCACACAAACACACTATCACCCACTCACACACAGCACCGCACACACCTACACAATCTCGCACACACCATCACACTCCCACTCACACACACACTCACATAAAAATTCACACACGCAGTCAAACAAACTCACCTAAACTCACACACAAGCACAATCTGTCACACAGACTTACACACGCTCTCACACTCACAAGCACCCTCAAATTAACACACTCACAAACACACTCACACACTGTGACACACACAAAATTTAACACACACACAGTCACCTACACTCAAACACAAACACACACTCACTCACAATCAAATCTTTTAGAAACACTCACACCCTCTCTCACCTACTCTCTCATCATCACACTCCGAAACTCCCCATTACAAACTCACACAAACTCACAGATTCACACTCAATCACACTGACACTCTCACCAACTCACACACTGCACTTCACAAACCTAAGCACACAAACACTCGCACACACCATCACACACTCACACACTGTCCCTCACGTTAGAGAAAAATTCACACACGCCCTGACACAACTACACTCACATATTCATAAAACCTGTCACAAACCCTCGCACACACTCACCCACTCGCCCACTGTCACACACCTACACACACAGTCAAACTCACCCACTATCAAAGAGGCTCACATGCACTCACACACACGCAGTCACACACACACCTACACCCCCAGACACCACCAAACGCACTCAGTCTCGCACGCACTCTTACACACTGAATCTGCCACACACTCTCACACTCCTACACACTCAGACACACCCACACATACTCACAGACTCACGTGGAATCTCACACACACACACTGTCACAAACTAACACACCTACACACACAGACCCACTTATGCACACTCACACTCAGACACACACCCAATCACACACGTATCTGCACTCACACACTCACACCCACCCACAAACCTTCACTCTCTCAAACGCGCACACACAAACACCCGCTCATACACACTCACGCACACTAACATATACATTCTCTCACACAGCTCCTCACACACCTGCGCACTCACACACACACCATCACACCCTGTAATGCACACTCACATACACAAAGAGCTCACAAACCCACACTATCAGAATTACACACACTCACACAGACACTCACACACCTGCACACACACACAGTCGCACACAAACACTCTCACAATCTAACACTCATATAAACACTCACACTCTCACACCCACTCACACACCTAGCCTAAAAGTCACGTTCTCACTCCCACTCATACACACCCACGCTCACATATACATGTTCACACACACACTCAGACACTCGAACACAGCACCTCACACACCTACACCCACACACTCCAACACAGCATCACACAGACTCACCCACACACACTCACAGATTCACACACACTCTCACATTTTCTCACTCTTTCACACTCTCACAGACCTACACACACAGAAACACACTCCCAGACTCTCATGCAGTCACACACACTCACACTGTCACACCCACACACCCACTCACAGACTCACGTACACACACTCACACACACAACCATTAACTCTCAATCACACACTAGTGTACACACTCTCACACTCACTCACACTCACACACCTACACTCTCACAAACACACTCATATTGCCACATTCGCTCACACACTCACACACAAACACTAAAGTATACTCACGCACGCTCTCAGCAACTCACACTCACCTACAGACACCATCACACACTCACACACACTCCCATACAAAAATCACAGATGCTGTCCTGCAGACACACATGCACTCAGACACTCACACCCTGTCACACACAGAGACTCTAACACACTGTCACACACAAACGGACACATACAGAGACACACGCACATATATTCTCGTATAAGAATACCATCAAAAAACACACACTGTCTTGCACACTCACAAATACACACACACTCACACACCTACACACAGTCAAACTCACACACTATCATAGGGGCTCACGTGCACTCACACACATGCAGTCACACACACACACACCTACACCCACAGACACCACCAAATGCACTCAGATTCACACGCACTCATACACACTCAATCTGCCACACAATCTCACACACTTACACACACAGACACACCCACACACAATCACAGTCTCACATGGAATCACACACACTCACACTGTCACAAACTAACACACCTACACACACAGACTCACTTAGGCACACACACACACACACACAATCTCACACGTACATGCACTCACACACTCACACCCACCCACAAAACTACACTCTCACAAACACACACACGCAAACACCCGCTCATATACACTCACACACACTCACATATACATGCTCACGCACAGCACCTCACAGACCTGCACACTCACATACACACACCATCACACACTCGCACACGCTCACATATAGGAAATCACACATGCACTCAAACATATACACCTACACTCACACACTCACTGACCTTGTCACACACCCTTCCACACTCACACGCACTCACACCCTGTAATGCACACTGATGTACACAAAGAGCACACCCAGTCACACTATCAGAAGTACACTCACACTCTCACACCCACTCACACACCTAGTCTCAGAATCACATTCTCACACCCCCTCATACACACACACGCTCACATATACATGCTCACACACACACTCTCAACCACTCAAACACAGCACCTCACACACCTACACCCACACACTCCAACACAGCATCATACAGAGACACACTCACACACACTCACTCACTCACCCACACTCAGATTCTCACAATCTGTCACACTCACACAACTACACACACAGACACAAACACTCACAGACTCACATGCAGTCACACACTCACACGCTCTCACACGCACACCTGCACAAACACACTCACACACACTCACACACAAACACCCTTTCAGTCACAATCTCACTCTCGTGTACACACTCACACCCTCACTCCCACTCACACACCATCACCCTCACAGGCACACTCACACATTCACACATTCGCTCACACACTCATACACACTCACAGAGATACACACACAGTCTCACCCACTCTCATACTCACGTACACACCATCAAACACTCAGACACACTCATACAAAAATCTCAGACGCAGTCGTGCAGACACACTTACACTCAGACACTCACAAACCCTGTCACACACACACTCACACACTGTCACACACAACCACACACGTAGAGTCACACTCACTTACACTCACTTAGTAGCACGCAATCAACAACACAAAGCCTCGCACACTCAGAAATGTCACACACACTCACACACCTACACACAGACACACTCACACGCACTGGCGCACAAACACAAGTGCACACATATTCACAGCCTCGTATAATCACTCACACACTCCCACTCACACACTCACGCCCTGTAATGCATACTGACATACACAAAGAGCACACACAATCACACTATCAGAAATACACACACACACAAACACCCTCTCACACTCAAACACACACTCATATAAACACTCACACTCTCACACCTGTTCACACACCTAGCCTCAGAAACACATTCTCGCACCCGCTCATACACACTCACGCTTACATATACATGCTCACACACACACTCTCAACCACTCAAACACAGCACCTCACACACCTACACCCACACACTCCTACACAAAATCAGACAGAGACACACACTCACACACTCACACACTCACACACACTCACACAGGTTCTCACACTGTCACACTCACAAAACTACACACACAGACACACTCTCACACACTCACTGACTCACATGCAGTCACACACACTCACACAATGTCACACACACACCAACACACACACTCACACACACTCACACATAAAACCATTTGGTCACAGTTACACACTTGTGTACAAACTCACACACTCACTCCCACTCACAAAATTACCCTCGCAAACACAGTCACATTCACACATTCCCTCACACACTCACTGAAATATACTCACACACACTCACCCACTCTCACACTCATCTACACACATCCTCACACACTCTAGCACCCTCACATACAGGAGTCACAGACGCCGTTGTGCAGACACACTTACACTCAGACACTCACACACCCTGTCACACACAGTCACTCTCACCCACTGTCACACACAAACACACACAGATACACACTCACATACATTCACATATTAGAGCGCCATCACGTACACACACTGACTTGCACACTCACAAATATCACACACACACCTACACACAGACACACACTCACACAGACACACAAACGCTCACACATTCCCACCCTCGTATAATCACTCACACACTCACTCTCACACACCTACAGTCTTTCAATCACACAAAACAGCTCATATACAATCGCACTCACATAGACATGCTCACACACACTCTCATGCTCTCACCAACTCACACACAGCATCTTTCTCACTTACACACACACACACACCTTCACAGACTCCCTCACATGCACACTCTCATAGAAAATACCCGCATGCCCTCAAACAGACAGATACACTCACATATTCATACAACCTGTCACACACCATCACAGACACAGTCTCTCACTGTCACACACAGTCACACTACTACACGCACAGACACACCCAAACACACTCCATCACATACACGTTCACACACTGTCAAACACACACACACTACTACACAAACACCATCACACACACTCTCAAACTCACACACACTCACCTGCTGTCACACTCACTCACACACACTACCAGACTCAAATGCACTCACACACACACTGACACACACCATCGCACACTTGTTTAAAACCACACAAGCTCTCAGACACACCTCTCACATTCTCACGCCCTGTCACACACCCTCACGCACTCACACACACACTCACACACCTTCACACACAGACACACACTCACACATTTTTATGCATTCAAACACACACTCTCGCTTACACTCAGACACACTCACACCCGATCACACTCACGCACAACCACACTCACATATATGCACTCACAGAGTCACACATCTGCTCACACAGTCTCACACACTGTCACATAGATATACTCACACAAACACACTATCACCCACTCACACACAGCACCGCACACACCTACACAATCTCGCACACACCATCACACTCCCACTCACACACACACTCACATAAAAATTCACACACGCAGTCAAGCAAACTCACCTAAACTCACACACAAGCACAATCTGTCACACAGACTTACACACGCTCTCACACTCACAAGCACCCTCAAATTAACACACTCACAAACACACTCACACACTGTGACACACACAAAATTTAACACACACACAGTCACCTACACTCAAACACAAACACACACTCACTCACAATCAAATCTTTTAGAAACACTCACACCCTCTCTCACCTACTCTCTCATCATCACACTCCGAAACTCCCCATTACAAACTCACACAAACTCACAGATTCACACTCAATCACACTGACACTCTCACCAACTCACACACTGCACTTCACAAACCTAAGCACACAAACACTCGCACACACCATCACACACTCACACACTGTCCCTCACGTTAGAGAAAAATTCACACACGCCCTGACACAACTACACTCACATATTCATAAAACCTGTCACAAACCCTCGCACACACTCACCCACTCGCCCACTGTCACACACCTACACACACAGTCAAACTCACCCACTATCAAAGAGGCTCACATGCACTCACACACACGCAGTCACACACACACCTACACCCCCAGACACCACCAAACGCACTCAGTCTCGCACGCACTCTTACACACTGAATCTGCCACACACTCTCACACTCCTACACACTCAGACACACCCACACATACTCACAGACTCACATGGAATCTCACACACACACACTGTCACAAACTAACACACCTACACACACAGACCCACTTATGCACACTCACACTCAGACACACACCCAATCACACACGTATATGCACTCACACACTCACACCCACCCACAAACCTTCACTCTCTCAAACGCGCACACACAAACACCCGCTCATACACACTCACGCACACTAACATATACATTCTCTCACACAGCTCCTCACACACCTGCGCACTCACACACACACCATCACACCCTGTAATGCACACTCACATACACAAAGAGCTCACAAACCCACACTATCAGAATTACACACACTCACACAGACACTCACACACCTGCACACACACACAGTCGCACACAAACACTCTCACAATCTAACACTCATATAAACACTCACACTCTCACACCCACTCACACACCTAGCCTAAAAGTCACGTTCTCACTCCCACTCATACACACCCACGCTCACATATACATGTTCACACACACACTCAGACACTCGAACACAGCACCTCACACACCTACACCCACACACTCCAACACAGCATCACACAGACTCACCCACACACACTCACAGATTCACACACACTCTCACATTTTCTCACTCTTTCACACTCTCACAGACCTACACACACAGAAACACACTCCCAGACTCTCATGCAGTCACACACACTCACACTGTCACACCCACACACCCACTCACAGACTCACGTACACACACTCACACACACAACCATTAACTCTCAATCACACACTAGTGTACACACTCTCACACTCACTGCCACTCACACACCTACACTCTCACAAACACACTCATATTGCCACATTCGCTCACACACTCACACACAAACACTAAAGTATACTCACGCACGCTCTCACCCACTCACACTCACCTACAGACACCATCACACACTCACACACACTCCCATACAAAAATCACAGATGCTGTCCTGCAGACACACATGCACTCAGACACTCACACCCTGTCACACACAGAGACTCTAACACACTGTCACACACAAACGGACACATACAGAGACACACGCACATATATTCTCGTATAAGAATACCATCAAAAAACACACACTGTCTTGCACACTCACAAATACACACACACTCACACACCTACACACAGTCAAACTCACACACTATCATAGGGGCTCACATGCACTCACACACACGCAGTCACACACACACACACCTACACCCACAGACACCACCAAATGCACTCAGTTTCACACGCACTCATACACACTCAATCTGCCACACAATCTCACACACTTACACACACAGACACACCCACACACAATCACAGACTCACATGGAATCACACACACTCACACTGTCACAAACTAACACACCTACACACACAGACTCACTTATGCACACACACACACACCCAATCTCACACGTACATGCACTCACACACTCACACCCACCCACAAAACTACACTCTCACAAACACACACACGCAAACACCCGCTCATATACACTCACACACACTCACATATACATGCTCACGCACAGCACCTCACAGACCTGCACACTCACATACACACACCATCACACATTCGCACACGCTCACATATAGGAAATCACACATGCACTCAAACATATACACCTACACTCACACACTCACTGACCTTGTCACACACCCTTCCACACTCACACGCACTCACACCCTGTAATGCACACTGATGTACACAAAGAGCACACACAGTCACACTATCAGAAGTACACTCACACTCTCACACCCACTCACACACCTAGTCTCAGAATCACATTCTCACACCCGCTCATACACACACACGCTCACATATACATGCTCACACACACACTCTCAACCACTCAAACACAGCACCTCACACACCTACACCCACACACTCCAACACAGCATCATACAGAGACACACTCACACACACTCACTCACTCACCCACACTCAGATTCTCACAATCTGTCACACTCACACAACTACACACACAGACACAAACACTCACAGACTCACATGCAGTCACACACTCACACGCACTCACACGCACACCTGCACAAACACACTCACACACACTCACACACAAACACCCTTTCAGTCACAATCTCACTCTCGTGTACACACTCACACCCTCACTCCCACTCACACACCATCACCCTCACAGGCACACTCACACATTCACACATTCGCTCACACACTCATACACACTCACAGAGATACACACACAGTCTCACCCACTCTCATACTCACGTACACACCATCAAACACTCAGACACACTCATACAAAAATCTCAGACGCAGTCGTGCAGACACACTTACACTCAGACACTCACAAACCCTGTCACACACACACTCACACACTGTCACACACAACCACACACGTAGAGTCACACTCACTTACACTCACTTAGTAGCACGCAATCAACAACACAAAGCCTCGCACACTCAGAAATGTCACACACACTCACACACCTACACACAGACACACTCACACGCACTGGCGCACAAACACAAGTGCACACATATTCACAGCCTCGTATAATCACTCACACACTCCCACTCACACACTCACGCCCTGTAATGCATACTGACATACACAAAGAGCACACACAATCACACTATCAGAAATACACACACACACAAACACCCTCTCACACTCAAACACACACTCATATAAACACTCACACTCTCACACCTGTTCACACACCTAGCCTCAGAAACACATTCTCGCACCCGCTCATACACACTCACGCTTACATATACATGCTCACACACACACTCTCAACCACTCAAACACAGCACCTCACACACCTACACCCACACACTCCTACACAAAATCAGACAGAGACACACACTCACACACTCACAGACTCACACACACTCACACAGGTTCTCACACTGTCACACTCACAAAACTACACACACAGACACACTCTCACACACTCACTGACTCACATGCAGTCACACACACTCACACAATGTCACACACACACCAACACACACACTCACACACACTCACACATAAAACCATTTGGTCACAGTTACACACTTGTGTACAAACTCACACACTCACTCCCACTCACAAAATTACCCTCGCAAACACAGTCACATTCACACATTCCCTCACACACTCACTGAAATATACTCACACACACTCACCCACTCTCACACTCATCTACACACATCCTCACACACTCTAGCACCCTCACATACAGGAGTCACAGACGCCGTTGTGCAGACACACTTACACTCAGACACTCACACACCCTGTCACACACAGTCACTCTCACCCACTGTCACACACAAACACACACAGATACACACTCACATACATTCACATATTAGAGCGCCATCACGTACACACACTGACTTGCACACTCACAAATATCACACACACACCTACACACAGACACACACTCACACAGACACACAAACGCTCACACATTCCCACCCTCGTATAATCACTCACACACTCACTCTCACACACCTACAGTCTTTCAATCACACAAAACAGCTCATATACAATCGCACTCACATAGACATGCTCACACACACTCTCATGCTCTCACCAACTCACACACAGCATCTTTCTCACTTACACACACACACACACACACCTTCACAGACTCCCTCACATGCACACTCTCATAGAAAATACCCGCATGCCCTCAAACAGACAGATACACTCACATATTCATACAACCTGTCACACACCATCACAGACACAGTCTCTCACTGTCACACACAGTCACACTACTACACGCACAGACACACCCAAACACACTCCATCACATACACGTTCACACACTGTCAAACACACACACACTACTACACAAACACCATCACACACACTCTCAAACTCACACACACTCACCTGCTGTCACACTCACTCACACACACTACCAGACTCAAATGCACTCACACACACACTGACACACACCATCGCACACTTGTTTAAAACCACACAAGCTCTCAGACACACCTCTCACATTCTCACGCCCTGTCACACACCCTCACGCACTCACACACACACTCACACACCTTCACACACAGACACACACTCACACGTTTTTATGCATTCAAACACACACTCTCGCTTACACTCAGACACACTCACACCCGATCACACTCACGCACAACCACACTCACATATATGCACTCACAGAGTCACACATCTGCTCACACAGTCTCACACACTGTCACATAGATATACTCACACAAACACACTATCACCCACTCACACACAGCACCGCACACACCTACACAATCTCGCACACACCATCACACTCCCACTCACACACACACTCACATAAAAATTCACACACGCAGTCAAACAAACTCACCTAAACTCACACACAAGCACAATCTGTCACACAGACTTACACACGCTCTCACACTCACAAGCACCCTCAAATTAACACACTCACAAACACACTCACACACTGTGACACACACAAAATTTAACACACACACAGTCACCTACACTCAAACACAAACACACACTCACTCACAATCAAATCTTTTAGAAACACTCACACCCTCTCTCACCTACTCTCTCATCATCACACTCCGAAACTCCCCATTACAAACTCACACAAACTCACAGATTCACACTCAATCACACTGACACTCTCACCAACTCACACACTGCACTTCACAAACCTAAGCACACAAACACTCGCACACACCATCACACACTCACACACTGTCCCTCACGTTAGAGAAAAATTCACACACGCCCTGACACAACTACACTCACATATTCATAAAACCTGTCACAAACCCTCGCACACACTCACCCACTCGCCCACTGTCACACACCTACACACACAGTCAAACTCACCCACTATCAAAGAGGCTCACATGCACTCACACACACGCAGTCACACACACACCTACACCCCCAGACACCACCAAACGCACTCAGTCTCGCACGCACTCTTACACACTGAATCTGCCACACACTCTCACACTCCTACACACTCAGACACACCCACACATACTCACAGACTCACATGGAATCTCACACACACACACTGTCACAAACTAACACACCTACACACACAGACCCACTTATGCACACTCACACTCAGACACACACCCAATCACACACGTATATGCACTCACACACTCACACCCACCCACAAACCTTCACTCTCTCAAACGCGCACACACAAACACCCGCTCATACACACTCACGCACACTAACATATACATTCTCTCACACAGCTCCTCACACACCTGCGCACTCACACACACACCATCACACCCTGTAATGCACACTCACATACACAAAGAGCTCACAAACCCACACTATCAGAATTACACACACTCACACAGACACTCACACACCTGCACACACACACAGTCGCACACAAACACTCTCACAATCTAACACTCATATAAACACTCACACTCTCACACCCACTCACACACCTAGCCTAAAAGTCACGTTCTCACTCCCACTCATACACACCCACGCTCACATATACATGTTCACACACACACTCAGACACTCGAACACAGCACCTCACACACCTACACCCACACACTCCAACACAGCATCACACAGACTCACCCACACACACTCACAGATTCACACACACTCTCACATTTTCTCACTCTTTCACACTCTCACAGACCTACACACACAGAAACACACTCCCAGACTCTCATGCAGTCACACACACTCACACTGTCACACCCACACACCCACTCACAGACTCACGTACACACACTCACACACACAACCATTAACTCTCAATCACACACTAGTGTACACACTCTCACACTCACTCACACTCACACACCTACACTCTCACAAACACACTCATATTGCCACATTCGCTCACACACTCACACACAAACACTAAAGTATACTCACGCACGCTCTCACCCACTCACACTCACCTACAGACACCATCACACACTCACACACACTCCCATACAAAAATCACAGATGCTGTCCTGCAGACACACATGCACTCAGACACTCACACCCTGTCACACACAGAGACTCTAACACACTGTCACACACAAACGGACACATACAGAGACACACGCACATATATTCTCGTATAAGAATACCATGAAAAAACACACACTGTCTTGCACACTCACAAATACACACACACTCACACACCTACACACAGTCAAACTCACACACTATCATAGGGGCTCACATGCACTCACACACACGCAGTCACACACACACACACCTACACCCACAGACACCACCAAATGCACTCAGTTTCACACGCACTCATACACACTCAATCTGCCACACAATCTCACACACTTACACACACAGACACACCCACACACAATCACAGACTCACATGGAATCACACACACTCACACTGTCACAAACTAACACACCTACACACACAGACTCACTTATGCACACACACACACACCCAATCTCACACGTACATGCACTCACACACTCACACCCACCCACAAAACTACACTCTCACAAACACACACACGCAAACACCCGCTCATATACACTCACACACACTCACATATACATGCTCACGCACAGCACCTCACAGACCTGCACACTCACATACACACACCATCACACATTCGCACACGCTCACATATAGGAAATCACACATGCACTCAAACATATACACCTACACTCACACACTCACTGACCTTGTCACACACCCTTCCACACTCACACGCACTCACACCCTGTAATGCACACTGATGTACACAAAGAGCACACACAGTCACACTATCAGAAGTACACTCACACTCTCACACCCACTCACACACCTAGTCTCAGAATCACATTCTCACACCCGCTCATACACACACACGCTCACATATACATGCTCACACACACACTCTCAACCACTCAAACACAGCACCTCACACACCTACACCCACACACTCCAACACAGCATCATACAGAGACACACTCACACACACTCACTCACTCACCCACACTCAGATTCTCACAATCTGTCACACTCACACAACTACACACACAGACACAAACACTCACAGACTCACATGCAGTCACACACTCACACGCACTCACACGCACACCTGCACAAACACACTCACACACACTCACACACAAACACCCTTTCAGTCACAATCTCACTCTCGTGTACACACTCACACCCTCACTCCCACTCACACACCATCACCCTCACAGGCACACTCACACATTCACACATTCGCTCACACACTCATACACACTCACAGAGATACACACACAGTCTCACCCACTCTCATACTCACGTACACACCATCAAACACTCAGACACACTCATACAAAAATCTCAGACGCAGTCGTGCAGACACACTTACACTCAGACACTCACAAACCCTGTCACACACACACTCACACACTGTCACACACAACCACACACGTAGAGTCACACTCACTTACACTCACTTAGTAGCACGCAATCAACAACACAAAGCCTCGCACACTCAGAAATGTCACACACACTCACACACCTACACACAGACACACTCACACGCACTGGCGCACAAACACAAGTGCACACATATTCACAGCCTCGTATAATCACTCACACACTCCCACTCACACACTCACGCCCTGTAATGCATACTGACATACACAAAGAGCACACACAATCACACTATCAGAAATACACACACACACAAACACCCTCTCACACTCAAACACACACTCATATAAACACTCACACTCTCACACCTGTTCACACACCTAGCCTCAGAAACACATTCTCGCACCCGCTCATACACACTCACGCTTACATATACATGCTCACACACACACTCTCAACCACTCAAACACAGCACCTCACACACCTACACCCACACACTCCTACACAAAATCAGACAGAGACACACACTCACACACTCACAGACTCACACACACTCACACAGGTTCTCACACTGTCACACTCACAAAACTACACACACAGACACACTCTCACACACTCACTGACTCACATGCAGTCACACACACTCACACAATGTCACACACACACCAACACACACACTCACACACACTCACACATAAAACCATTTGGTCACAGTCACACACTTGTGTACAAACTCACACACTCACTCCCACTCACAAAATTACCCTCGCAAACACAGTCACATTCACACATTCCCTCACACACTCACTGAAATATACTCACACACACTCACCCACTCTCACACTCATCTACACACATCCTCACACACTCTAGCACCCTCACATACAGGAGTCACAGACGCCGTTGTGTAGACACACTTACACTCAGACACTCACACACCCTGTCACACACAGTCACTCTCACCCACTGTCACACACAAACACACACAGATACACACTCACATACATTCACATATTAGAGCGCCATCACGTACACACACTGACTTGCACACTCACAAATATCACACACACACCTACACACAGACACACACTCACACAGACACACAAACGCTCACACATTCCCACCCTCGTATAATCACTCACACACTCACTCTCACACACCTACAGTCTTTCAATCACACTTAACAGCTCATATACAATCGCACTCACATAGACATGCTCACACACACTCTCATGCTCTCACCAACTCACACACAGCATCTTTCTCACTTACACACACACACACACACACCTTCACAGACTCCCTCACATGCACACTCTCATAGAAAATACCCGCATGCCCTCAAACAGACAGATACACTCACATATTCATACAACCTGTCACACACCATCACAGACACAGTCTCTCACTGTCACACACAGTCACACTACTACACGCACAGACACACCCAAACACACTCCATCACATACACGTTCACACACTGTCAAACACACACACACTACTACACAAACACCATCACACACACTCTCAAACTCACACACACTCACCTGCTGTCACACTCACTCACACACACTACCAGACTCAAATGCACTCACACACACACTGACACACACCATCGCACACTTGTTTAAAACCACACAAGCTCTCAGACACACCTCTCACATTCTCACACCCTGTCACACACCCTCACGCACTCACACACACACTCACACACCTTCACACACAGACACACACTCACACGTTTTTATGCATTCAAACACACACTCTCGCTTACACTCAGACACACTCACACCCGATCACACTCACGCACAACCACACTCACATATATGCACTCACAGAGTCACACATCTGCTCACACAGTCTCACACACTGTCACATAGATATACTCACACAAACACACTATCACCCACTCACACACAGCACCGCACACACCTACACAATCTCGCACACACCATCACACTCCCACTCACACACACACTCACATAAAAATTCACACACGCAGTCAAACAAACTCACCTAAACTCACACACAAGCACAATCTGTCACACAGACTTACACACGCTCTCACACTCACAAGCACCCTCAAATTAACACACTCACAAACACACTCACACACTGTGACACACACAAAATTTAACACACACACAGTCACCTACACTCAAACACAAACACACACTCACTCACAATCAAATCTTTTAGAAACACTCACACCCTCTCTCACCTACTCTCTCATCATCACACTCCGAAACTCCCCATTACAAACTCACACAAACTCACAGATTCACACTCAATCACACTGACACTCTCACCAACTCACACACTGCACTTCACAAACCTAAGCACACAAACACTCGCACACACCATCACACACTCACACACTGTCCCTCACGTTAGAGAAAAATTCACACACGCCCTGACACAACTACACTCACATATTCATAAAACCTGTCACAAACCCTCGCACACACTCACCCACTCGCCCACTGTCACACACCTACACACACAGTCAAACTCACCCACTATCAAAGAGGCTCACATGCACTCACACACACGCAGTCACACACACACCTACACCCCCAGACACCACCAAACGCACTCAGTCTCGCACGCACTCTTACACACTGAATCTGCCACACACTCTCACACTCCTACACACTCAGACACACCCACACATACTCACAGACTCACGTGGAATCTCACACACACACACTGTCACAAACTAACACACCTACACACACAGACCCACTTATGCACACTCACACTCAGACACACACCCAATCACACACGTATCTGCACTCACACACTCACACCCACCCACAAACCTTCACTCTCTCAAACGCGCACACACAAACACCCGCTCATACACACTCACGCACACTAACATATACATTCTCTCACACAGCTCCTCACACACCTGCGCACTCACACACACACCATCACACCCTGTAATGCACACTCACATACACAAAGAGCTCACAAACCCACACTATCAGAATTACACACACTCACACAGACACTCACACACCTGCACACACACACAGTCGCACACAAACACTCTCACAATCTAACACTCATATAAACACTCACACTCTCACACCCACTCACACACCTAGCCTAAAAGTCACGTTCTCACTCCCACTCATACACACCCACGCTCACATATACATGTTCACACACACACTCAGACACTCGAACACAGCACCTCACACACCTACACCCACACACTCCAACACAGCATCACACAGACTCACCCACACACACTCACAGATTCACACACACTCTCACATTTTCTCACTCTTTCACACTCTCACAGACCTACACACACAGAAACACACTCCCAGACTCTCATGCAGTCACACACACTCACACTGTCACACCCACACACCCACTCACAGACTCACGTACACACACTCACACACACAACCATTAACTCTCAATCACACACTAGTGTACACACTCTCACACTCACTCACACTCACACACCTACACTCTCACAAACACACTCATATTGCCACATTCGCTCACACACTCACACACAAACACTAAAGTATACTCACGCACGCTCTCACCCACTCACACTCACCTACAGACACCATCACACACTCACACACACTCCCATACAAAAATCACAGATGCTGTCCTGCAGACACACATGCACTCAGACACTCACACCCTGTCACACACAGAGACTCTAACACACTGTCACACACAAACGGACACATACAGAGACACACGCACATATATTCTCGTATAAGAATACCATCAAAAAACACACACTGTCTTGCACACTCACAAATACACACACACTCACACACCTACACACAGTCAAACTCACACACTATCATAGGGGCTCACGTGCACTCACACACATGCAGTCACACACACACACACCTACACCCACAGACACCACCAAATGCACTCAGATTCACACGCACTCATACACACTCAATCTGCCACACAATCTCACACACTTACACACACAGACACACCCACACACAATCACAGACTCACATGGAATCACACACACTCACACTGTCACAAACTAACACACCTACACACACAGACTCACTTAGGCACACACACACACACACACAATCTCACACGTACATGCACTCACACACTCACACCCACCCACAAAACTACACTCTCACAAACACACACACGCAAACACCCGCTCATATACACTCACACACACTCACATATACATGCTCACGCACAGCACCTCACAGACCTGCACACTCACATACACACACCATCACACACTCGCACACGCTCACATATAGGAAATCACACATGCACTCAAACATATACACCTACACTCACACACTCACTGACCTTGTCACACACCCTTCCACACTCACACGCACTCACACCCTGTAATGCACACTGATGTACACAAAGAGCACACCCAGTCACACTATCAGAAGTACACTCACACTCTCACACCCACTCACACACCTAGTCTCAGAATCACATTCTCACAACCCCTCATACACACACACGCTCACATATACATGCTCACACACACACTCTCAACCACTCAAACACAGCACCTCACACACCTACACCCACACACTCCAACACAGCATCATACAGAGACACACTCACACACACTCACTCACTCACCCACACTCAGATTCTCACAATCTGTCACACTCACACAACTACACACACAGACACAAACACTCACAGACTCACATGCAGTCACACACTCACACGCTCTCACACGCACACCTGCACAAACACACTCACACACACTCACACACAAACACCCTTTCAGTCACAATCTCACTCTCGTGTACACACTCACACCCTCACTCCCACTCACACACCATCACCCTCACAGGCACACTCACACATTCACACATTCGCTCACACACTCATACACACTCACAGAGATACACACACAGTCTCACCCACTCTCATACTCACGTACACACCATCAAACACTCAGACACACTCATACAAAAATCTCAGACGCAGTCGTGCAGACACACTTACACTCAGACACTCACAAACCCTGTCACACACACACTCACACACTGTCACACACAACCACACACGTAGAGTCACACTCACTTACACTCACTTAGTAGCACGCAATCAACAACACAAAGCCTCGCACACTCAGAAATGTCACACACACTCACACACCTACACACAGACACACTCACACGCACTGGCGCACAAACACAAGTGCACACATATTCACAGCCTCGTATAATCACTCACACACTCCCACTCACACACTCACGCCCTGTAATGCATACTGACATACACAAAGAGCACACACAATCACACTATCAGAAATACACACACACACAAACACCCTCTCACACTCAAACACACACTCATATAAACACTCACACTCTCACACCTGTTCACACACCTAGCCTCAGAAACACATTCTCGCACCCGCTCATACACACTCACGCTTACATATACATGCTCACACACACACTCTCAACCACTCAAACACAGCACCTCACACACCTACACCCACACACTCCTACACAAAATCAGACAGAGACACACACTCACACACTCACACACTCACACACACTCACACAGGTTCTCACACTGTCACACTCACAAAACTACACACACAGACACACTCTCACACACTCACTGACTCACATGCAGTCACACACACTCACACAATGTCACACACACACCAACACACACACTCACACACACTCACACATAAAACCATTTGGTCACAGTTACACACTTGTGTACAAACTCACACACTCACTCCCACTCACAAAATTACCCTCGCAAACACAGTCACATTCACACATTCCCTCACACACTCACTGAAATATACTCACACACACTCACCCACTCTCACACTCATCTACACACATCCTCACACACTCTAGCACCCTCACATACAGGAGTCACAGACGCCGTTGTGCAGACACACTTACACTCAGACACTCACACACCCTGTCACACACAGTCACTCTCACCCACTGTCACACACAAACACACACAGATACACACTCACATACATTCACATATTAGAGCGCCATCACGTACACACACTGACTTGCACACTCACAAATATCACACACACACCTACACACAGACACACACTCACACAGACACACAAACGCTCACACATTCCCACCCTCGTATAATCACTCACACACTCACTCTCACACACCTACAGTCTTTCAATCACACAAAACAGCTCATATACAATCGCACTCACATAGACATGCTCACACACACTCTCATGCTCTCACCAACTCACACACAGCATCTTTCTCACTTACACACACACACACACCTTCACAGACTCCCTCACATGCACACTCTCATAGAAAATACCCGCATGCCCTCAAACAGACAGATACACTCACATATTCATACAACCTGTCACACACCATCACAGACACAGTCTCTCACTGTCACACACAGTCACACTACTACACGCACAGACACACCCAAACACACTCCATCACATACACGTTCACACACTGTCAAACACACACACACTACTACACAAACACCATCACACACACTCTCAAACTCACACACACTCACCTGCTGTCACACTCACTCACACACACTACCAGACTCAAATGCACTCACACACACACTGACACACACCATCGCACACTTGTTTAAAACCACACAAGCTCTCAGACACACCTCTCACATTCTCACGCCCTGTCACACACCCTCACGCACTCACACACACACTCACACACCTTCACACACAGACACACACTCACACGTTTTTATGCATTCAAACACACACTCTCGCTTACACTCAGACACACTCACACCCGATCACACTCACGCACAACCACACTCACATATATGCACTCACAGAGTCACACATCTGCTCACACAGTCTCACACACTGTCACATAGATATACTCACACAAACACACTATCACCCACTCACACACAGCACCGCACACACCTACACAATCTCGCACACACCATCACACTCCCACTCACACACACACTCACATAAAAATTCACACACGCAGTCAAACAAACTCACCTAAACTCACACACAAGCACAATCTGTCACACAGACTTACACACGCTCTCACACTCACAAGCACCCTCAAATTAACACACTCACAAACACACTCACACACTGTGACACACACAAAATTTAACACACACACAGTCACCTACACTCAAACACAAACACACACTCACTCACAATCAAATCTTTTAGAAACACTCACACCCTCTCTCACCTACTCTCTCATCATCACACTCCGAAACTCCCCATTACAAACTCACACAAACTCACAGATTCACACTCAATCACACTGACACTCTCACCAACTCACACACTGCACTTCACAAACCTAAGCACACAAACACTCGCACACACCATCACACACTCACACACTGTCCCTCACGTTAGAGAAAAATTCACACACGCCCTGACACAACTACACTCACATATTCATAAAACCTGTCACAAACCCTCGCACACACTCACCCACTCGCCCACTGTCACACACCTACACACACAGTCAAACTCACCCACTATCAAAGAGGCTCACATGCACTCACACACACGCAGTCACACACACACCTACACCCCCAGACACCACCAAACGCACTCAGTCTCGCACGCACTCTTACACACTGAATCTGCCACACACTCTCACACTCCTACACACTCAGACACACCCACACATACTCACAGACTCACGTGGAATCTCACACACACACACTGTCACAAACTAACACACCTACACACACAGACCCACTTATGCACACTCACACTCAGACACACACCCAATCACACACGTATCTGCACTCACACACTCACACCCACCCACAAACCTTCACTCTCTCAAACGCGCACACACAAACACCCGCTCATACACACTCACGCACACTAACATATACATTCTCTCACACAGCTCCTCACACACCTGCGCACTCACACACACACCATCACACCCTGTAATGCACACTCACATACACAAAGAGCTCACAAACCCACACTATCAGAATTACACACACTCACACAGACACTCACACACCTGCACACACACACAGTCGCACACAAACACTCTCACAATCTAACACTCATATAAACACTCACACTCTCACACCCACTCACACACCTAGCCTAAAAGTCACGTTCTCACTCCCACTCATACACACCCACGCTCACATATACATGTTCACACACACACTCAGACACTCGAACACAGCACCTCACACACCTACACCCACACACTCCAACACAGCATCACACAGACTCACCCACACACACTCACAGATTCACACACACTCTCACATTTTCTCACTCTTTCACACTCTCACAGACCTACACACACAGAAACACACTCCCAGACTCTCATGCAGTCACACACACTCACACTGTCACACCCACACACCCACTCACAGACTCACGTACACACACTCACACACACAACCATTAACTCTCAATCACACACTAGTGTACACACTCTCACACTCACTCACACTCACACACCTACACTCTCACAAACACACTCATATTGCCACATTCGCTCACACACTCACACACAAACACTAAAGTATACTCACGCACGCTCTCACCCACTCACACTCACCTACAGACACCATCACACACTCACACACACTCCCATACAAAAATCACAGATGCTGTCCTGCAGACACACATGCACTCAGACACTCACACCCTGTCACACACAGAGACTCTAACACACTGTCACACACAAACGGACACATACAGAGACACACGCACATATATTCTCGTATAAGAATACCATCAAAAAACACACACTGTCTTGCACACTCACAAATACACACACACTCACACACCTACACACAGTCAAACTCACACACTATCATAGGGGCTCACGTGCACTCACACACATGCAGTCACACACACACACACCTACACCCACAGACACCACCAAATGCACTCAGATTCACACGCACTCATACACACTCAATCTGCCACACAATCTCACACACTTACACACACAGACACACCCACACACAATCACAGACTCACATGGAATCACACACACTCACACTGTCACAAACTAACACACCTACACACACAGACTCACTTAGGCACACACACACACACACACAATCTCACACGTACATGCACTCACACACTCACACCCACCCACAAAACTACACTCTCACAAACACACACACGCAAACACCTGCTCATATACACTCACACACACTCACATATACATGCTCACGCACAGCACCTCACAGACCTGCACACTCACATACACACACCATCACACACTCGCACACGCTCACATATAGGAAATCACACATGCACTCAAACATATACACCTACACTCACACACTCACTGACCTTGTCACACACCCTTCCACACTCACACGCACTCACACCCTGTAATGCACACTGATGTACACAAAGAGCACACCCAGTCACACTATCAGAAGTACACTCACACTCTCACACCCACTCACACACCTAGTCTCAGAATCACATTCTCACAACCCCTCATACACACACACGCTCACATATACATGCTCACACACACACTCTCAACCACTCAAACACAGCACCTCACACACCTACACCCACACACTCCAACACAGCATCATACAGAGACACACTCACACACACTCACTCACTCACCCACACTCAGATTCTCACAATCTGTCACACTCACACAACTACACACACAGACACAAACACTCACAGACTCACATGCAGTCACACACTCACACGCTCTCACACGCACACCTGCACAAACACACTCACACACACTCACACACAAACACCCTTTCAGTCACAATCTCACTCTCGTGTACACACTCACACCCTCACTCCCACTCACACACCATCACCCTCACAGGCACACTCACACATTCACACATTCGCTCACACACTCATACACACTCACAGAGATACACACACAGTCTCACCCACTCTCATACTCACGTACACACCATCAAACACTCAGACACACTCATACAAAAATCTCAGACGCAGTCGTGCAGACACACTTACACTCAGACACTCACAAACCCTGTCACACACACACTCACACACTGTCACACACAACCACACACGTAGAGTCACACTCACTTACACTCACTTAGTAGCACGCAATCAACAACACAAAGCCTCGCACACTCAGAAATGTCACACACACTCACACACCTACACACAGACACACTCACACGCACTGGCGCACAAACACAAGTGCACACATATTCACAGCCTCGTATAATCACTCACACACTCCCACTCACACACTCACGCCCTGTAATGCATACTGACATACACAAAGAGCACACACAATCACACTATCAGAAATACACACACACACAAACACCCTCTCACACTCAAACACACACTCATATAAACACTCACACTCTCACACCTGTTCACACACCTAGCCTCAGAAACACATTCTCGCACCCGCTCATACACACTCACGCTTACATATACATGCTCACACACACACTCTCAACCACTCAAACACAGCACCTCACACACCTACACCCACACACTCCTACACAAAATCAGACAGAGACACACACTCACACACTCACACACTCACACACACTCACACAGGTTCTCACACTGTCACACTCACAAAACTACACACACAGACACACTCTCACACACTCACTGACTCACATGCAGTCACACACACTCACACAATGTCACACACACACCAACACACACACTCACACACACTCACACATAAAACCATTTGGTCACAGTTACACACTTGTGTACAAACTCACACACTCACTCCCACTCACAAAATTACCCTCGCAAACACAGTCACATTCACACATTCCCTCACACACTCACTGAAATATACTCACACACACTCACCCACTCTCACACTCATCTACACACATCCTCACACACTCTAGCACCCTCACATACAGGAGTCACAGACGCCGTTGTGCAGACACACTTACACTCAGACACTCACACACCCTGTCACACACAGTCACTCTCACCCACTGTCACACACAAACACACACAGATACACACTCACATACATTCACATATTAGAGCGCCATCACGTACACACACTGACTTGCACACTCACAAATATCACACACACACCTACACACAGACACACACTCACACAGACACACAAACGCTCACACATTCCCACCCTCGTATAATCACTCACACACTCACTCTCACACACCTACAGTCTTTCAATCACACAAAACAGCTCATATACAATCGCACTCACATAGACATGCTCACACACACTCTCATGCTCTCACCAACTCACACACAGCATCTTTCTCACTTACACACACACACACACCTTCACAGACTCCCTCACATGCACACTCTCATAGAAAATACCCGCATGCCCTCAAACAGACAGATACACTCACATATTCATACAACCTGTCACACACCATCACAGACACAGTCTCTCACTGTCACACACAGTCACACTACTACACGCACAGACACACCCAAACACACTCCATCACATACACGTTCACACACTGTCAAACACACACACACTACTACACAAACACCATCACACACACTCTCAAACTCACACACACTCACCTGCTGTCACACTCACTCACACACACTACCAGACTCAAATGCACTCACACACACACTGACACACACCATCGCACACTTGTTTAAAACCACACAAGCTCTCAGACACACCTCTCACATTCTCACGCCCTGTCACACACCCTCACGCACTCACACACACACTCACACACCTTCACACACAGACACACACTCACACGTTTTTATGCATTCAAACACACACTCTCGCTTACACTCAGACACACTCACACCCGATCACACTCACGCACAACCACACTCACATATATGCACTCACAGAGTCACACATCTGCTCACACAGTCTCACACACTGTCACATAGATATACTCACACAAACACACTATCACCCACTCACACACAGCACCGCACACACCTACACAATCTCGCACACACCATCACACTCCCACTCACACACACACTCACATAAAAATTCACACACGCAGTCAAACAAACTCACCTAAACTCACACACAAGCACAATCTGTCACACAGACTTACACACGCTCTCACACTCACAAGCACCCTCAAATTAACACACTCACAAACACACTCACACACTGTGACACACACAAAATTTAACACACACACAGTCACCTACACTCAAACACAAACACACACTCACTCACAATCAAATCTTTTAGAAACACTCACACCCTCTCTCACCTACTCTCTCATCATCACACTCCGAAACTCCCCATTACAAACTCACACAAACTCACAGATTCACACTCAATCACACTGACACTCTCACCAACTCACACACTGCACTTCACAAACCTAAGCACACAAACACTCGCACACACCATCACACACTCACACACTGTCCCTCACGTTAGAGAAAAATTCACACACGCCCTGACACAACTACACTCACATATTCATAAAACCTGTCACAAACCCTCGCACACACTCACCCACTCGCCCACTGTCACACACCTACACACACAGTCAAACTCACCCACTATCAAAGAGGCTCACATGCACTCACACACACGCAGTCACACACACACCTACACCCCCAGACACCACCAAACGCACTCAGTCTCGCACGCACTCTTACACACTGAATCTGCCACACACTCTCACACTCCTACACACTCAGACACACCCACACATACTCACAGACTCACATGGAATCTCACACACACACACTGTCACAAACTAACACACCTACACACACAGACCCACTTATGCACACTCACACTCAGACACACACCCAATCACACACGTATATGCACTCACACACTCACACCCACCCACAAACCTTCACTCTCTCAAACGCGCACACACAAACACCCGCTCATACACACTCACGCACACTAACATATACATTCTCTCACACAGCTCCTCACACACCTGCGCACTCACACACACACCATCACACCCTGTAATGCACACTCACATACACAAAGAGCTCACAAACCCACACTATCAGAATTACACACACTCACACAGACACTCACACACCTGCACACACACACAGTCGCACACAAACACTCTCACAATCTAACACTCATATAAACACTCACACTCTCACACCCACTCACACACCTAGCCTAAAAGTCACGTTCTCACTCCCACTCATACACACCCACGCTCACATATACATGTTCACACACACACTCAGACACTCGAACACAGCACCTCACACACCTACACCCACACACTCCAACACAGCATCACACAGACTCACCCACACACACTCACAGATTCACACACACTCTCACATTTTCTCACTCTTTCACACTCTCACAGACCTACACACACAGAAACACACTCCCAGACTCTCATGCAGTCACACACACTCACACTGTCACACCCACACACCCACTCACAGACTCACGTACACACACTCACACACACAACCATTAACTCTCAATCACACACTAGTGTACACACTCTCACACTCACTGCCACTCACACACCTACACTCTCACAAACACACTCATATTGCCACATTCGCTCACACACACACACAAACACTAAAGTATACTCACGCACGCTCTCACCCACTCACACTCACCTACAGACACCATCACACACTCACACACACTCCCATACAAAAATCACAGATGCTGTCCTGCAGACACACATGCACTCAGACACTCACACCCTGTCACACACAGAGACTCTAACACACTGTCACACACAAACGGACACATACAGAGACACACGCACATATATTCTCGTATAAGAATACCATCAAAAAACACACACTGTCTTGCACACTCACAAATACACACACACTCACACACCTACACACAGTCAAACTCACACACTATCATAGGGGCTCACATGCACTCACACACACGCAGTCACACACACACACACCTACACCCACAGACACCACCAAATGCACTCAGTTTCACACGCACTCATACACACTCAATCTGCCACACAATCTCACACACTTACACACACAGACACACCCACACACAATCACAGACTCACATGGAATCACACACACTCACACTGTCACAAACTAACACACCTACACACACAGACTCACTTATGCACACACACACACACCCAATCTCACACGTACATGCACTCACACACTCACACCCACCCACAAAACTACACTCTCACAAACACACACACGCAAACACCCGCTCATATACACTCACACACACTCACATATACATGCTCACGCACAGCACCTCACAGACCTGCACACTCACATACACACACCATCACACATTCGCACACGCTCACATATAGGAAATCACACATGCACTCAAACATATACACCTACACTCACACACTCACTGACCTTGTCACACACCCTTCCACACTCACACGCACTCACACCCTGTAATGCACACTGATGTACACAAAGAGCACACACAGTCACACTATCAGAAGTACACTCACACTCTCACACCCACTCACACACCTAGTCTCAGAATCACATTCTCACACCCGCTCATACACACACACGCTCACATATACATGCTCACACACACACTCTCAACCACTCAAACACAGCACCTCACACACCTACACCCACACACTCCAACACAGCATCATACAGAGACACACTCACACACACTCACTCACTCACCCACACTCAGATTCTCACAATCTGTCACACTCACACAACTACACACACAGACACAAACACTCACAGACTCACATGCAGTCACACACTCACACGCACTCACACGCACACCTGCACAAACACACTCACACACACTCACACACAAACACCCTTTCAGTCACAATCTCACTCTCGTGTACACACTCACACCCTCACTCCCACTCACACACCATCACCCTCACAGGCACACTCACACATTCACACATTCGCTCACACACTCATACACACTCACAGAGATACACACACAGTCTCACCCACTCTCATACTCACGTACACACCATCAAACACTCAGACACACTCATACAAAAATCTCAGACGCAGTCGTGCAGACACACTTACACTCAGACACTCACAAACCCTGTCACACACACACTCACACACTGTCACACACAACCACACACGTAGAGTCACACTCACTTACACTCACTTAGTAGCACGCAATCAACAACACAAAGCCTCGCACACTCAGAAATGTCACACACACTCACACACCTACACACAGACACACTCACACGCACTGGCGCACAAACACAAGTGCACACATATTCACAGCCTCGTATAATCACTCACACACTCCCACTCACACACTCACGCCCTGTAATGCATACTGACATACACAAAGAGCACACACAATCACACTATCAGAAATACACACACACACAAACACCCTCTCACACTCAAACACACACTCATATAAACACTCACACTCTCACACCTGTTCACACACCTAGCCTCAGAAACACATTCTCGCACCCGCTCATACACACTCACGCTTACATATACATGCTCACACACACACTCTCAACCACTCAAACACAGCACCTCACACACCTACACCCACACACTCCTACACAAAATCAGACAGAGACACACACTCACACACTCACAGACTCACACACACTCACACAGGTTCTCACACTGTCACACTCACAAAACTACACACACAGACACACTCTCACACACTCACTGACTCACATGCAGTCACACACACTCACACAATGTCACACACACACCAACACACACACTCACACACACTCACACATAAAACCATTTGGTCACAGTCACACACTTGTGTACAAACTCACACACTCACTCCCACTCACAAAATTACCCTCGCAAACACAGTCACATTCACACATTCCCTCACACACTCACTGAAATATACTCACACACACTCACCCACTCTCACACTCATCTACACACATCCTCACACACTCTAGCACCCTCACATACAGGAGTCACAGACGCCGTTGTGCAGACACACTTACACTCAGACACTCACACACCCTGTCACACACAGTCACTCTCACCCACTGTCACACACAAACACACACAGATACACACTCACATACATTCACATATTAGAGCGCCATCACGTACACACACTGACTTGCACACTCACAAATATCACACACACACCTACACACAGACACACACTCACACAGACACACAAACGCTCACACATTCCCACCCTCGTATAATCACTCACACACTCACTCTCACACACCTACAGTCTTTCAATCACACAAAACAGCTCATATACAATCGCACTCACATAGACATGCTCACACACACTCTCATGCTCTCACCAACTCACACACAGCATCTTTCTCACTTACACACACACACACACACACCTTCACAGACTCCCTCACATGCACACTCTCATAGAAAATACCCGCATGCCCTCAAACAGACAGATACACTCACATATTCATACAACCTGTCACACACCATCACAGACACAGTCTCTCACTGTCACACACAGTCACACTACTACACGCACAGACACACCCAAACACACTCCATCACATACACGTTCACACACTGTCAAACACACACACACTACTACACAAACACCATCACACACACTCAAACTCACACACACTCACCTGCTGTCACACTCACTCACACACACTACCAGACTCAAATGCACTCACACACACACTGACACACACCATCGCACACTTGTTTAAAACCACACAAGCTCTCAGACACACCTCTCACATTCTCACGCCCTGTCACACACCCTCACGCACTCACACACACACTCACACACCTTCACACACAGACACACACTCACACGTTTTTATGCATTCAAACACACACTCTCGCTTACACTCAGACACACTCACACCCGATCACACTCACGCACAACCACACTCACATATATGCACTCACAGAGTCACACATCTGCTCACACAGTCTCACACACTGTCACATAGATATACTCACACAAACACACTATCACCCACTCACACACAGCACCGCACACACCTACACAATCTCGCACACACCATCACACTCCCACTCACACACACACTCACATAAAAATTCACACACGCAGTCAAACAAACTCACCTAAACTCACACACAAGCACAATCTGTCACACAGACTTACACACGCTCTCACACTCACAAGCACCCTCAAATTAACACACTCACAAACACACTCACACACTGTGACACACACAAAATTTAACACACACACAGTCACCTACACTCAAACACAAACACACACTCACTCACAATCAAATCTTTTAGAAACACTCACACCCTCTCTCACCTACTCTCTCATCATCACACTCCGAAACTCCCCATTACAAACTCACACAAACTCACAGATTCACACTCAATCACACTGACACTCTCACCAACTCACACACTGCACTTCACAAACCTAAGCACACAAACACTCGCACACACCATCACACACTCACACACTGTCCCTCACGTTAGAGAAAAATTCACACACGCCCTGACACAACTACACTCACATATTCATAAAACCTGTCACAAACCCTCGCACACACTCACCCACTCGCCCACTGTCACACACCTACACACACAGTCAAACTCACCCACTATCAAAGAGGCTCACATGCACTCACACACACGCAGTCACACACACACCTACACCCCCAGACACCACCAAACGCACTCAGTCTCGCACGCACTCTTACACACTGAATCTGCCACACACTCTCACACTCCTACACACTCAGACACACCCACACATACTCACAGACTCACATGGAATCTCACACACACACACTGTCACAAACTAACACACCTACACACACAGACCCACTTATGCACACTCACACTCAGACACACACCCAATCACACACGTATATGCACTCACACACTCACACCCACCCACAAACCTTCACTCTCTCAAACGCGCACACACAAACACCCGCTCATACACACTCACGCACACTAACATATACATTCTCTCACACAGCTCCTCACACACCTGCGCACTCACACACACACCATCACACCCTGTAATGCACACTCACATACACAAAGAGCTCACAAACCCACACTATCAGAATTACACACACTCACACAGACACTCACACACCTGCACACACACACAGTCGCACACAAACACTCTCACAATCTAACACTCATATAAACACTCACACTCTCACACCCACTCACACACCTAGCCTAAAAGTCACGTTCTCACTCCCACTCATACACACCCACGCTCACATATACATGTTCACACACACACTCAGACACTCGAACACAGCACCTCACACACCTACACCCACACACTCCAACACAGCATCACACAGACTCACCCACACACACTCACAGATTCACACACACTCTCACATTTTCTCACTCTTTCACACTCTCACAGACCTACACACACAGAAACACACTCCCAGACTCTCATGCAGTCACACACACTCACACTGTCACACCCACACACCCACTCACAGACTCACGTACACACACTCACACACACAACCATTAACTCTCAATCACACACTAGTGTACACACTCTCACACTCACTCACACTCACACACCTACACTCTCACAAACACACTCATATTGCCACATTCGCTCACACACTCACACACAAACACTAAAGTATACTCACGCACGCTCTCAGCAACTCACACTCACCTACAGACACCATCACACACTCACACACACTCCCATACAAAAATCACAGATGCTGTCCTGCAGACACACATGCACTCAGACACTCACACCCTGTCACACACAGAGACTCTAACACACTGTCACACACAAACGGACACATACAGAGACACACGCACATATATTCTCGTATAAGAATACCATCAAAAAACACACACTGTCTTGCACACTCACAAATACACACACACTCACACACCTACACACAGTCAAACTCACACACTATCATAGGGGCTCACGTGCACTCACACACATGCAGTCACACACACACACACCTACACCCACAGACACCACCAAATGCACTCAGTTTCACACGCACTCATACACACTCAATCTGCCACACAATCTCACACACTTACACACACAGACACACCCACACACAATCACAGACTCACATGGAATCACACACACTCACACTGTCACAAACTAACACACCTACACACACAGACTCACTTATGCACACACACACACACCCAATCTCACACGTACATGCACTCACACACTCACACCCACCCACAAAACTACACTCTCACAAACACACACACGCAAACACCCGCTCATATACACTCACACACACTCACATATACATGCTCACGCACAGCACCTCACAGACCTGCACACTCACATACACACACCATCACACACTCGCACACGCTCACATATAGGAAATCACACATGCACTCAAACATATACACCTACACTCACACACTCACTGACCTTGTCACACACCCTTCCACACTCACACGCACTCACACCCTGTAATGCACACTGATGTACACAAAGAGCACACACAGTCACACTATCAGAAGTACACTCACACTCTCACACCCACTCACACACCTAGTCTCAGAATCACATTCTCACACCCGCTCATACACACACACGCTCACATATACATGCTCACACACACACTCTCAACCACTCAAACACAGCACCTCACACACCTACACCCACACACTCCAACACAGCATCATACAGAGACACACTCACACACACTCACTCACTCACCCACACTCAGATTCTCACAATCTGTCACACTCACACAACTACACACACAGACACAAACACTCACAGACTCACATGCAGTCACACACTCACACGCTCTCACACGCACACCTGCACAAACACACTCACACACACTCACACACAAACACCCTTTCAGTCACAATCTCACTCTCGTGTACACACTCACACCCTCACTCCCACTCACACACCATCACCCTCACAGGCACCCTCACACATTCACACATTCGCTCACACACTCATACACACTCACAGAGATACACACACAGTCTCACCCACTCTCATACTCACGTACACACCATCAAACACTCAGACACACTCATACAAAAATCTCAGACGCAGTCGTGCAGACACACTTACACTCAGACACTCACAAACCCTGTCACACACACACTCACACACTGTCACACACAACCACACACGTAGAGTCACACTCACATACACTCACTTAGTAGCACGCAATCAACAACACAAAGCCTCGCACACTCAGAAATGTCACACACACTCACACACCTACACACAGACACACTCACACGCACTGGCGCACAAACACAAGTGCACACATATTCACAGCCTCGTATAATCACTCACACACTCCCACTCACACACTCACGCCCTGTAATGCATACTGACATACACAAAGAGCACACACAATCACACTATCAGAAATACACACACACACAAACACCCTCTCACACTCAAACACACACTCATATAAACACTCACACTCTCACACCTGTTCACACACCTAGCCTCAGAAACACATTCTCGCACCCGCTCATACACACTCACGCTTACATATACATGCTCACACACACACTCTCAACCACTCAAACACAGCACCTCACACACCTACACCCACACACTCCTACACAAAATCAGACAGAGACACACACTCACACACTCACAGACTCACACACACTCACACAGGTTCTCACACTGTCACACTCACAAAACTACACACACAGACACACTCTCACACACTCACTGACTCACATGCAGTCACACACACTCACACAATGTCACACACACACCAACACACACACTCACACACACTCACACATAAAACCATTTGGTCACAGTCACACACTTGTGTACAAACTCACACACTCACTCCCACTCACAAAATTACCCTCGCAAACACAGTCACATTCACACATTCCCTCACACACTCACTGAAATATACTCACACACACTCACCCACTCTCACACTCATCTACACACATCCTCACACACTCTAGCACCCTCACATACAGGAGTCACAGACGCCATTGTGTAGACACACTTACACTCAGACACTCACACACCCTGTCACACACAGTCACTCTCACCCACTGTCACACACAAACACACACAGATACACACTCACATACATTCACATATTAGAGCGCCATCACGTACACACACTGACTTGCACACTCACAAATATCACACACACACCTACACACAGACACACACTCACACAGACACACAAACGCTCACACATTCCCACCCTCGTATAATCACTCACACACTCACTCTCACACACCTACAGTCTTTCAATCACACAAAACAGCTCATATACAATCGCACTCACATAGACATGCTCACACACACTCTCATGCTCTCACCAACTCACACACAGCATCTTTCTCACTTACACACACACACACACACACCTTCACAGACTCCCTCACATGCACACTCTCATAGAAAATACCCGCATGCCCTCAAACAGACAGATACACTCACATATTCATACAACCTGTCACACACCATCACAGACACAGTCTCTCACTGTCACACACAGTCACACTACTACACGCACAGACACACCCAAACACACTCCATCACATACACGTTCACACACTGTCAAACACACACACACTACTACACAAACACCATCACACACAGTCTCACACTCACACACACTCACCTGCTGTCACACTCACTCACACACACTACCAGACTCAAATGCACTCACACACACACTGACACACACCATCGCACACTTGTTTAAAACCACACAAGCTCTCAGACACACCTCTCACATTCTCACGCCCTGTCACACACCCTCACGCACTCACACACACACTCACACACCTTCACACACAGACACACACTCACACGTTTTTATGCATTCAAACACACACTCTCGCTTACACTCAGACACACTCACACCCGATCACACTCACGCACAACCACACTCACATATATGCACTCACAGAGTCACACATCTGCTCACACAGTCTCACACACTGTCACATAGATATACTCACACAAACACACTATCACCCACTCACACACAGCACCGCACACACCTACACAATCTCGCACACACCATCACACTCCCACTCACACACACACTCACATAAAAATTCACACACGCAGTCAAACAAACTCACCTAAACTCACACACAAGCACAATCTGTCACGCAGACGTACACACGCTCTCACACTCACAAGCACCCTCAAATTAACACACTCACAAACACACACACTGTGACACACACAAAATTTAACACACACACAGTCACCTACACTCAAACACAAACACACACTCACTCACAATCAAATCTTTTAGAAACACTCACACCCTCTCTCACCTACTCTCTCATCATCACACTCCGAAACTCCCCATTACAAACTCACACAAACTCACAGATTCACACTCAATCACACTGACACTCTCACCAACTCACACACTGCACTTCACAAACCTAAGCACACAAACACTCGCACACACCATCACACACTCACACACTGTCCCTCACGTTAGAGAAAAATTCACACACGCCCTGACACAACTACACTCACATATTCATAAAACCTGTCACAAACCCTCGCACACACTCACCCACTCGCCCACTGTCACACACCTACACACACAGTCAAACTCACCCACTATCAAAGAGGCTCACATGCACTCACACACACGCAGTCACACACACACCTACACCCCCAGACACCACCAAACGCACTCAGTCTCGCACGCACTCTTACACACTGAATCTGCCACACACTCTCACACTCCTACACACTCAGACACACCCACACATACTCACAGACTCACATGGAATCTCACACACACACACTGTCACAAACTAACACACCTACACACACAGACCCACTTATGCACACTCACACTCAGACACACACCCAATCACACACGTATATGCACTCACACACTCACACCCACCCACAAACCTTCACTCTCTCAAACGCGCACACACAAACACCCGCTCATACACACTCACGCACACTAACATATACATTCTCTCACACAGCTCCTCACACACCTGCGCACTCACACACACACCATCACACCCTGTAATGCACACTCACATACACAAAGAGCTCACAAACCCACACTATCAGAATTACACACACTCACACAGACACTCACACACCTGCACACACACACAGTCGCACACACTCTGACAATCTAACACTCATATAAACACTCACACTCTCACACCCACTCACACACCTAGCCTAAAAGTCACGTTCTCACTCCCACTCATACACACCCACGCTCACATATACATGTTCACACACACACTCAGACACTCGAACACAGCACCTCACACACCTACACCCACACACTCCAACACAGCATCACACAGACTCACCCACACACACTCACAGATTCACACACACTCTCACATTTTCTCACTCTTTCACACTCTCACAGACCTACACACACAGAAACACACTCCCAGACTCTCATGCAGTCACACACACTCACACTGTCACACCCACACACCCACTCACAGACTCACGTACACACACTCACACACACAACCATTAACTCTCAATCACACACTAGTGTACACACTCTCACACTCACTCACACTCACACACCTACACTCTCACAAACACACTCATATTGCCACATTCGCTCACACACTCACACACAAACACTAAAGTATACTCACGCACGCTCTCACCCACTCACACTCACCTACAGACACCATCACACACTCACACACACTCCCATACAAAAATCACAGATGCTGTCCTGCAGACACACATGCACTCAGACACTCACACCCTGTCACACACAGAGACTCTAACACACTGTCACACACAAACGGACACATACAGAGACACACGCACATATATTCTCGTATAAGAATACCATCAAAAAACACACACTGTCTTGCACACTCACAAATACACACACACTCACACACCTACACACAGTCAAACTCACACACTATCATAGGGGCTCACGTGCACTCACACACATGCAGTCACACACACACACACCTACACCCACAGACACCACCAAATGCACTCAGTTTCACACGCACTCATACACACTCAATCTGCCACACAATCTCACACACTTACACACACAGACACACCCACACACAATCACAGACTCACATGGAATCACACACACTCACACTGTCACAAACTAACACACCTACACACACAGACTCACTTATGCACACACACACACCCAATCTCACACGTACATGCACTCACACACTCACACCCACCCACAAAACTACACTCTCACAAACACACACACGCAAACACCCGCTCATATACACTCACACACACTCACATATACATGCTCACGCACAGCACCTCACAGACCTGCACACTCACATACACACACCATCACACACTCGCACACGCTCACATATAGGAAATCACACATGCACTCAAACATATACACCTACACTCACACACTCACTGACCTTGTCACACACCCTTCCACACTCACACGCACTCACACCCTGTAATGCACACTGATGTACACAAAGAGCACACACAGTCACACTATCAGAAGTACACTCACACTCTCACACCCACTCACACACCTAGTCTCAGAATCACATTCTCACACCCGCTCATACACACACACGCTCACATATACATGCTCACACACACACTCTCAACCACTCAAACACAGCACCTCACACACCTACACCCACACACTCCAACACAGCATCATACAGAGACACACTCACACACACTCACTCACTCACCCACACTCAGATTCTCACAATCTGTCACACTCACACAACTACACACACAGACACAAACACTCACAGACTCACATGCTGTCACACACTCACACGCACTCACACGCACACCTGCACAAACACACTCACACACACTCACACACAAACACCCTTTCAGTCACAATCTCACTCTCGTGTACACACTCACACCCTCACTCCCACTCACACACCATCACCCTCACAGGCACACTCACACATTCACACATTCGCTCACACACTCATACACACTCACAGAGATACACACACAGTCTCACCCACTCTCATACTCACGTACACACCATCAAACACTCAGACACACTCATACAAAAATCTCAGACGCAGTCGTGCAGACACACTTACACTCAGACACTCACAAACCCTGTCACACACACACTCACACACTGTCACACACAACCACACACGTAGAGTCACACTCACTTACACTCACTTAGTAGCACGCAATCAACAACACAAAGCCTCGCACACTCAGAAATGTCACACACACTCACACACCTACACACAGACACACTCACACGCACTGGCGCACAAACACAAGTGCACACATATTCACAGCCTCGTATAATCACTCACACACTCCCACTCACACACTCACGCCCTGTAATGCATACTGACATACACAAAGAGCACACACAATCACACTATCAGAAATACACACACACACAAACACCCTCTCACACTCAAACACACACTCATATAAACACTCACACTCTCACACCTGTTCACACACCTAGCCTCAGAAACACATTCTCGCACCCGCTCATACACACTCACGCTTACATATACATGCTCACACACACACTCTCAACCACTCAAACACAGCACCTCACACACCTACACCCACACACTCCTACACAAAATCAGACAGAGACACACACTCACACACTCACAGACTCACACACACTCACACAGGTTCTCACACTGTCACACTCACAAAACTACACACACAGACACACTCTCACACACTCACTGACTCACATGCAGTCACACACACTCACACAATGTCACACACACACCAACACACACACTCACACACACTCACACATAAAACCATTTGGTCACAGTCACACACTTGTGTACAAACTCACACACTCACTCCCACTCACAAAATTACCCTCGCAAACACAGTCACATTCACACATTCCCTCACACACTCACACACACTCACCCACTCTCACACTCATCTACACACATCCTCACACACTCTAGCACCCTCACATACAGGAGTCACAGACGCCGTTGTGCAGACACACTTACACTCAGACACTCACACACCCTGTCACACACAGTCACTCTCACCCACTGTCACACACAAACACACACAGATACACACTCACATACATTCACATATTAGAGCGCCATCACGTACACACACTGACTTGCACACTCAAAAATATCACACACACACCTACACACAGACACACACTCACACAGACACACAAACGCTCACACATTCCCACCCTCGTATAATCACTCACACACTCACTCTCACACACCTACAGTCTTTCAATCACACAAAACAGCTCATATACAATCGCACTCACATAGACATGCTCACACACACTCTCATGCTCTCACCAACTCACTCACAGCATCTTTATCACTTACACACACACACACACACACCTTCACAGACTCCCTCACATGCACACTCTCATAGAAAATACCCGCATGCCCTCAAACAGACAGATACACTCACATATTCATACAACCTGTCACACACCATCACAGACACAGTCTCTCACTGTCACACACAGTCACACTACTACACGCACAGACACACCCAAACACACTCCATCACATACACGTTCACACACTGTCAAACACACACACACTACTACACAAACACCATCACACACACTCTCAAACTCACACACACTCACCTGCTGTCACACTCACTCACACACACTACCAGACTCAAATGCACTCACACACACACTGACACACACCATCGCACACTTGTTTAAAACCACACAAGCTCTCAGACACACCTCTCACATTCTCACACCCTGTCACACACCCTCACGCACTCACACACACACTCACACACCTTCACACACAGACACACACTCACACGTTTTTATGCATTCAAACACACACTCTCGCTTACACTCAGACACACTCACACCCGATCACACTCACGCACAACCACACTCACATATATGCACTCACAGAGTCACACATCTGCTCACACAGTCTCACACACTGTCACATAGATATACTCACACAAACACACTATCACCCACTCACACACAGCACCGCACACACCTACACAATCTCGCACACACCATCACACTCCCACTCACACACACACTCACATAAAAATTCACACACGCAGTCAAACAAACTCACCTAAACTCACACACAAGCACAATCTGTCACACAGACTTACACACGCTCTCACACTCACAAGCACCCTCAAATTAACACACTCACAAACACACTCACACACTCTGACACACACAAAATTTAACACACACACAGTCACCTACACTCAAACACAAACACACACTCACTCACAATCAAATCTTTTAGAAACACTCACACCCTCTCTCACCTACTCTCTCATCATCACACTCCGAAACTCCCCATTACAAACTCACACAAACTCACAGATTCACACTCAATCACACTGACACTCTCACCAACTCACACACTGCACTTCACAAACCTAAGCACACAAACACTCGCACACACCATCACACACTCACACACTGTCCCTCACGTTAGAGAAAAATTCACACACGCCCTGACACAACTACACTCACATATTCATAAAACCTGTCACAAACCCTCGCACACACTCACCCACTCGCCCACTGTCACACACCTACACACACAGTCAAACTCACCCACTATCAAAGAGGCTCACATGCACTCACACACACGCAGTCACACACACACCTACACCCCCAGACACCACCAAACGCACTCAGTCTCGCACGCACTCTTACACACTGAATCTGCCACACACTCTCACACTCCTACACACTCAGACACACCCACACATACTCACAGACTCACGTGGAATCTCACACACACACACTGTCACAAACTAACACACCTACACACACAGACCCACTTATGCACACTCACACTCAGACACACACCCAATCACACACGTATATGCACTCACACACTCACACCCACCCACAAACCTTCACTCTCTCAAACGCGCACACACAAACACCCGCTCATACACACTCACGCACACTAACATATACATTCTCTCACACAGCTCCTCACACACCTGCGCACTCACACACACACCATCACACCCTGTAATGCACACTCACATACACAAAGAGCTCACAAACCCACACTATCAGAATTACACACACTCACACAGACACTCACACACCTGCACACACACACAGTCGCACACAAACACTCTCACAATCTAACACTCATATAAACACTCACACTCTCACACCCACTCACACACCTAGCCTAAAAGTCACGTTCTCACTCCCACTCATACACACCCACGCTCACATATACATGTTCACACACACACTCAGACACTCGAACACAGCACCTCACACACCTACACCCACACACTCCAACACAGCATCACACAGACTCACCCACACACACTCACAGATTCACACACACTCTCACATTTTCTCACTCTTTCACACTCTCACAGACCTACACACACAGAAACACACTCCCAGACTCTCATGCAGTCACACACACTCACACTGTCACACCCACACACCCACTCACAGACTCACGTACACACACTCACACACACAACCATTAACTCTCAATCACACACTAGTGTACACACTCTCACACTCACTCACACTCACACACCTACACTCTCACAAACACACTCATATTGCCACATTCGCTCACACACTCACACACAAACACTAAAGTATACTCACGCACGCTCTCACCCACTCACACTCACCTACAGACACCATCACACACTCACACACACTCCCATACAAAAATCACAGATGCTGTCCTGCAGACACACATGCACTCAGACACTCACACCCTGTCACACACAGAGACTCTAACACACTGTCACACACAAACGGACACATACAGAGACACACGCACATATATTCTCGTATAAGAATACCATCAAAAAACACACACTGTCTTGCACACTCACAAATACACACACACTCACACACCTACACACAGTCAAACTCACACACTATCATAGGGGCTCACATGCACTCACACACACGCAGTCACACACACACACACCTACACCCACAGACACCACCAAATGCACTCAGTTTCACACGCACTCATACACACTCAATCTGCCACACAATCTCACACACTTACACACACAGACACACCCACACACAATCACAGACTCACATGGAATCACACACACTCACACTGTCACAAACTAACACACCTACACACACAGACTCACTTATGCACACACACACACACCCAATCTCACACGTACATGCACTCACACACTCACACCCACCCACAAAACTACACTCTCACAAACACACACACGCAAACACCCGCTCATATACACTCACACACACTCACATATACATGCTCACGCACAGCACCTCACAGACCTGCACACTCACATACACACACCATCACACACTCGCACACGCTCACATATAGGAAATCACACATGCACTCAAACATATACACCTACACTCACACACTCACTGACCTTGTCACACACCCTTCCACACTCACACGCACTCACACCCTGTAATGCACACTGATGTACACAAAGAGCACACACAGTCACACTATCAGAAGTACACTCACACTCTCACACCCACTCACACACCTAGTCTCAGAATCACATTCTCACACCCGCTCATACACACACACGCTCACATATACATGCTCACACACACACTCTCAACCACTCAAACACAGCACCTCACACACCTACACCCACACACTCCAACACAGCATCATACAGAGACACACTCACACACACTCACTCACTCACCCACACTCAGATTCTCACAATCTGTCACACTCACACAACTACACACACAGACACAAACACTCACAGACTCACATGCTGTCACACACTCACACGCACTCACACGCACACCTGCACAAACACACTCACACACACTCACACACAAACACCCTTTCAGTCACAATCTCACTCTCGTGTACACACTCACACCCTCACTCCCACTCACACACCATCACCCTCACAGGCACACTCACACATTCACACATTCGCTCACACACTCATACACACTCACAGAGATACACACACAGTCTCACCCACTCTCATACTCACGTACACACCATCAAACACTCAGACACACTCATACAAAAATCTCAGACGCAGTCGTGCAGACACACTTACACTCAGACACTCACAAACCCTGTCACACACACACTCACACACTGTCACACACAACCACACACGTAGAGTCACACTCACTTACACTCACTTAGTAGCACGCAATCAACAACACAAAGCCTCGCACACTCAGAAATGTCACACACACTCACACACCTACACACAGACACACTCACACGCACTGGCGCACAAACACAAGTGCACACATATTCACAGCCTCGTATAATCACTCACACACTCCCACTCACACACTCACGCCCTGTAATGCATACTGACATACACAAAGAGCACACACAATCACACTATCAGAAATACACACACACACAAACACCCTCTCACACTCAAACACACACTCATATAAACACTCACACTCTCACACCTGTTCACACACCTAGCCTCAGAAACACATTCTCGCACCCGCTCATACACACTCACGCTTACATATACATGCTCACACACACACTCTCAACCACTCAAACACAGCACCTCACACACCTACACCCACACACTCCTACACAAAATCAGACAGAGACACACACTCACACACTCACAGACTCACACACACTCACACAGGTTCTCACACTGTCACACTCACAAAACTACACACACAGACACACTCTCACACACTCACTGACTCACATGCAGTCACACACACTCACACAATGTCACACACACACCAACACACACACTCACACACACTCACACATAAAACCATTTGGTCACAGTCACACACTTGTGTACAAACTCACACACTCACTCCCACTCACAAAATTACCCTCGCAAACACAGTCACATTCACACATTCCCTCACACACTCACACACACTCACCCACTCTCACACTCATCTACACACATCCTCACACACTCTAGCACCCTCACATACAGGAGTCACAGACGCCGTTGTGCAGACACACTTACACTCAGACACTCACACACCCTGTCACACACAGTCACTCTCACCCACTGTCACACACAAACACACACAGATACACACTCACATACATTCACATATTAGAGCGCCATCACGTACACACACTGACTTGCACACTCAAAAATATCACACACACACCTACACACAGACACACACTCACACAGACACACAAACGCTCACACATTCCCACCCTCGTATAATCACTCACACACTCACTCTCACACACCTACAGTCTTTCAATCACACAAAACAGCTCATATACAATCGCACTCACATAGACATGCTCACACACACTCTCATGCTCTCACCAACTCACTCACAGCATCTTTCTCACTTACACACACACACACACACACCTTCACAGACTCCCTCACATGCACACTCTCATAGAAAATACCCGCATGCCCTCAAACAGACAGATACACTCACATATTCATACAACCTGTCACACACCATCACAGACACAGTCTCTCACTGTCACACACAGTCACACTACTACACGCACAGACACACCCAAACACACTCCATCACATACACGTTCACACACTGTCAAACACACACACACTACTACACAAACACCATCACACACACTCTCAAACTCACACACACTCACCTGCTGTCACACTCACTCACACACACTACCAGACTCAAATGCACTCACACACACACTGACACACACCATCGCACACTTGTTTAAAACCACACAAGCTCTCAGACACACCTCTCACATTCTCACACCCTGTCACACACCCTCACGCACTCACACACACACTCACACACCTTCACACACAGACACACACTCACACGTTTTTATGCATTCAAACACACACTCTCGCTTACACTCAGACACACTCACACCCGATCACACTCACGCACAACCACACTCACATATATGCACTCACAGAGTCACACATCTGCTCACACAGTCTCACACACTGTCACATAGATATACTCACACAAACACACTATCACCCACTCACACACAGCACCGCACACACCTACACAATCTCGCACACACCATCACACTCCCACTCACACACACACTCACATAAAAATTCACACACGCAGTCAAACAAACTCACCTAAACTCACACACAAGCACAATCTGTCACACAGACTTACACACGCTCTCACACTCACAAGCACCCTCAAATTAACACACTCACAAACACACTCACACACTGTGACACACACAAAATTTAACACACACACAGTCACCTACACTCAAACACAAACACACACTCACTCACAATCAAATCTTTTAGAAACACTCACACCCTCTCTCACCTACTCTCTCATCATCACACTCCGAAACTCCCCATTACAAACTCACACAAACTCACAGATTCACACTCAATCACACTGACACTCTCACCAACTCACACACTGCACTTCACAAACCTAAGCACACAAACACTCGCACACACCATCACACACTCACACACTGTCCCTCACGTTAGAGAAAAATTCACACACGCCCTGACACAACTACACTCACATATTCATAAATCCTGTCACAAACCCTCGCACACACTCACCCACTCGCCCACTGTCACACACCTACACACACAGTCAAACTCACCCACTATCAAAGAGGCTCACATGCACTGACACACACGCAGTCACACACACACCTACACCCCCAGACACCACCAAACGCACTCAGTCTCGCACGCACTCTTACACACTGAATCTGCCACACACTCTCACACTCCTACACACTCAGACACACCCACACATACTCACAGACTCACGTGGAATCTCACACACACACACTGTCACAAACTAACACACCTACACACACAGACCCACTTATGCACACTCACACTCAGACACACACCCAATCACACACGTATATGCACTCACACACTCACACCCACCCACAAACCTTCACTCTCTCAAACGCGCACACACAAACACCCGCTCATACACACTCACGCACACTAACATATACATTCTCTCACACAGCTCCTCACACACCTGCGCACTCACACACACACCATCACACCCTGTAATGCACACTCACATACACAAAGAGCTCACAAACCCACACTATCAGAATTACACACACTCACACAGACACTCACACACCTGCACACACACACAGTCGCACACAAACACTCTCACAATCTAACACTCATATAAACACTCACACTCTCACACCCACTCACACACCTAGCCTAAAAGTCACGTTCTCACTCCCACTCATACACACCCACGCTCACATATACATGTTCACACACACACTCAGACACTCGAACACAGCACCTCACACACCTACACCCACACACTCCAACACAGCATCACACAGACTCACCCACACACACTCACAGATTCACACACACTCTCACATTTTCTCACTCTTTCACACTCTCACAGACCTACACACACAGAAACACACTCCCAGACTCTCATGCAGTCACACACACTCACACTGTCACACCCACACACCCACTCACAGACTCACGTACACACACTCACACACACAACCATTAACTCTCAATCACACACTAGTGTACACACTCTCACACTCACTCACACTCACACACCTACACTCTCACAAACACACTCATATTGCCACATTCGCTCACACACTCACACACAAACACTAAAGTATACTCACGCACGCTCTCAGCAACTCACACTCACCTACAGACACCATCACACACTCACACACACTCCCATACAAAAATCACAGATGCTGTCCTGCAGACACACATGCACTCAGACACTCACACCCTGTCACACACAGAGACTCTAACACACTGTCACACACAAACGGACACATACAGAGACACACGCACATATATTCTCGTATAAGAATACCATCAAAAAACACACACTGTCTTGCACACTCACAAATACACACACACTCACACACCTACACACAGTCAAACTCACACACTATCATAGGGGCTCACGTGCACTCACACACATGCAGTCACACACACACACACCTACACCCACAGACACCACCAAATGCACTCAGTTTCACACGCACTCATACACACTCAATCTGCCACACAATCTCACACACTTACACACACAGACACACCCACACACAATCACAGACTCACATGGAATCACACACACTCACACTGTCACAAACTAACACACCTACACACACAGACTCACTTATGCACACACACACACACCCAATCTCACACGTACATGCACTCACACACTCACACCCACCCACAAAACTACACTCTCACAAACACACACACGCAAACACCCGCTCATATACACTCACACACACTCACATATACATGCTCACGCACAGCACCTCACAGACCTGCACACTCACATACACACACCATCACACATTCGCACACGCTCACATATAGGAAATCACACATGCACTCAAACATATACACCTACACTCACACACTCACTGACCTTGTCACACACCCTTCCACACTCACACGCACTCACACCCTGTAATGCACACTGATGTACACAAAGAGCACACACAGTCACACTATCAGAAGTACACTCACACTCTCACACCCACTCACACACCTAGTCTCAGAATCACATTCTCACACCCGCTCATACACACACGCTCACATATACATGCTCACACACACACTCTCAACCACTCAAACACAGCACCTCACACACCTACACCCACACACTCCAACACAGCATCATACAGAGACACACTCACACACACTCACTCACTCACCCACACTCAGATTCTCACAATCTGTCACACTCACACAACTACACACACAGACACAAACACTCACAGACTCACATGCAGTCACACACTCACACGCTCTCACACGCACACCTGCACAAACACACTCACACACACTCACACACAAACACCCTTTCAGTCACAATCTCACTCTCGTGTACACACTCACACCCTCACTCCCACTCACACACCATCACCCTCACAGGCACACTCACACATTCACACATTCGCTCACACACTCATACACACTCACAGAGATACACACACAGTCTCACCCACTCTCATACTCACGTACACACCATCAAACACTCAGACACACTCATACAAAAATCTCAGACGCAGTCGTGCAGACACACTTACACTCAGACACTCACAAACCCTGTCACACACACACTCACACACTGTCACACACAACCACACACGTAGAGTCACACTCACATACACTCACTTAGTAGCACGCAATCAACAACACAAAGCCTCGCACACTCAGAAATGTCACACACACTCACACACCTACACACAGACACACTCACACGCACTGGCGCACAAACACAAGTGCACACATATTCACAGCCTCGTATAATCACTCACACACTCCCACTCACACACTCACGCCCTGTAATGCATACTGACATACACAAAGAGCACACACAATCACACTATCAGAAATACACACACACACAAACACCCTCTCACACTCAAACACACACTCATATAAACACTCACACTCTCACACCTGTTCACACACCTAGCCTCAGAAACACATTCTCGCACCTGCTCATACACACTCACGCTTACATATACATGCTCACACACACACTCTCAACCACTCAAACACAGCACCTCACACACCTACACCCACACACTCCTACACAAAATCAGACAGAGACACACACTCACACACTCACAGACTCACACACACTCACACAGGTTCTCACACTGTCACACTCACAAAACTACACACACAGACACACTCTCACACACTCACTGACTCACATGCAGTCACACACACTCACACAATGTCACACACACACCAACACACACACTCACACACACTCACACATAAAACCATTTGGTCACAGTCACACACTTGTGTACAAACTCACACACTCACTCCCACTCACAAAATTACCCTCGCAAACACAGTCACATTCACACATTCCCTCACACACTCACTGAAATATACTCACACACACTCACCCACTCTCACACTCATCTACACACATCCTCACACACTCTAGCACCCTCACATACAGGAGTCACAGACGCCGTTGTGCAGACACACTTACACTCAGACACTCACACACCCTGTCACACACAGTCACTCTCACCCACTGTCACACACAAACACACACAGATACACACTCACATACATTCACATATTAGAGCGCCATCACGTACACACACTGACTTGCACACTCACAAATATCACACACACACCTACACACAGACACACAGACACACAAACGCTCACACATTCCCACCCTCGTATAATCACTCACACACTCACTCTCACACACCTACAGTCTTTCAATCACACTTAACAGCTCATATACAATCGCACTCACATAGACATGCTCACACACACTCTCATGCTCTCACCAACTCACACACAGCATCTTTCTCACTTACACACACACACACCTTCACAGACTCCCTCACATGCACACTCTCATAGAAAATACCCGCATGCCCTCAAACAGACAGATACACTCACATATTCATACAACCTGTCACACACCATCACAGACACAGTCTCTCACTGTCACACACAGTCACACTACTACACGCACAGACACACCCAAACACACTCCATCACATACACGTTCACACACTGTCAAACACACACACACTACTACACAAACACCATCACACACAGTCTCACACTCACACACACTCACCTGCTGTCACACTCACTCACACACACTACCAGACTCAAATGCACTCACACACACACTGACACACACCATCGCACACTTGTTTAAAACCACACAAGCTCTCAGACACACCTCTCACATTCTCACGCCCTGTCACACACCCTCACGCACTCACACACACACTCACACACCTTCACACACAGACACACACTCACACGTTTTTATGCATTCAAACACACACTCTCGCTTACACTCAGACACACTCACACCCGATCACACTCACGCACAACCACACTCACATATATGCACTCACAGAGTCACACATCTGCTCACACAGTCTCACACACTGTCACATAGATATACTCACACAAACACACTATCACCCACTCACACACAGCACCGCACACACCTACACAATCTCGCACACACCATCACACTCCCACTCACACACACACTCACATAAAAATTCACACACGCAGTCAAACAAACTCACCTAAACTCACACACAAGCACAATCTGTCACGCAGACGTACACACGCTCTCACACTCACAAGCACCCTCAAATTAACACACTCACAAACACACACACTGTGACACACACAAAATTTAACACACACACAGTCACCTACACTCAAACACAAACACACACTCACTCACAATCAAATCTTTTAGAAACACTCACACCCTCTCTCACCTACTCTCTCATCATCACACTCCGAAACTCCCCATTACAAACTCACACAAACTCACAGATTCACACTCAATCACACTGACACTCTCACCAACTCACACACTGCACTTCACAAACCTAAGCACACAAACACTCGCACACACCATCACACACTCACACACTGTCCCTCACGTTAGAGAAAAATTCACACACGCCCTGACACAACTACACTCACATATTCATAAAACCTGTCACAAACCCTCGCACACACTCACCCACTCGCCCACTGTCACACACCTACACACACAGTCAAACTCACCCACTATCAAAGAGGCTCACATGCACTCACACACACGCAGTCACACACACACCTACACCCCCAGACACCACCAAACGCACTCAGTCTCGCACGCACTCTTACACACTGAATCTGCCACACACTCTCACACTCCTACACACTCAGACACACCCACACATACTCACAGACTCACATGGAATCTCACACACACACACTGTCACAAACTAACACACCTACACACACAGACCCACTTATGCACACTCACACTCAGACACACACCCAATCACACACGTATATGCACTCACACACTCACACCCACCCACAAACCTTCACTCTCTCAAACGCGCACACACAAACACCCGCTCATACACACTCACGCACACTAACATATACATTCTCTCACACAGCTCCTCACACACCTGCGCACTCACACACACACCATCACACCCTGTAATGCACACTCACATACACAAAGAGCTCACAAACCCACACTATCAGAATTACACACACTCACACAGACACTCACACACCTGCACACACACACAGTCGCACACAAACACTCTCACAATCTAACACTCATATAAACACTCACACTCTCACACCCACTCACACACCTAGCCTAAAAGTCACGTTCTCACTCCCACTCATACACACCCACGCTCACATATACATGTTCACACACACACTCAGACACTCGAACACAGCACCTCACACACCTACACCCACACACTCCAACACAGCATCACACAGACTCACCCACACACACTCACAGATTCACACACACTCTCACATTTTCTCACTCTTTCACACTCTCACAGACCTACACACACAGAAACACACTCCCAGACTCTCATGCAGTCACACACACTCACACTGTCACACCCACACACCCACTCACAGACTCACGTACACACACTCACACACACAACCATTAACTCTCAATCACACACTAGTGTACACACTCTCACACTCACTCACACTCACACACCTACACTCTCACAAACACACTCATATTGCCACATTCGCTCACACACTCACACACAAACACTAAAGTATACTCACGCACGCTCTCAGCAACTCACACTCACCTACAGACACCATCACACACTCACACACACTCCCATACAAAAATCACAGATGCTGTCCTGCAGACACACATGCACTCAGACACTCACACCCTGTCACACACAGAGACTCTAACACACTGTCACACACAAACGGACACATACAGAGACACACGCACATATATTCTCGTATAAGAATACCATCAAAAAACACACACTGTCTTGCACACTCACAAATACACACACACTCACACACCTACACACAGTCAAACTCACACACTATCATAGGGGCTCACGTGCACTCACACACATGCAGTCACACACACACACACCTACACCCACAGACACCACCAAATGCACTCAGTTTCACACGCACTCATACACACTCAATCTGCCACACAATCTCACACACTTACACACACAGACACACCCACACACAATCACAGACTCACATGGAATCACACACACTCACACTGTCACAAACTAACACACCTACACACACAGACTCACTTATGCACACACACACACACCCAATCTCACACGTACATGCACTCACACACTCACACCCACCCACAAAACTACACTCTCACAAACACACACACGCAAACACCCGCTCATATACACTCACACACACTCACATATACATGCTCACGCACAGCACCTCACAGACCTGCACACTCACATACACACACCATCACACATTCGCACACGCTCACATATAGGAAATCACACATGCACTCAAACATATACACCTACACTCACACACTCACTGACCTTGTCACACACCCTTCCACACTCACACGCACTCACACCCTGTAATGCACACTGATGTACACAAAGAGCACACACAGTCACACTATCAGAAGTACACTCACACTCTCACACCCACTCACACACCTAGTCTCAGAATCACATTCTCACACCCGCTCATACACACACACGCTCACATATACATGCTCACACACACACTCTCAACCACTCAAACACAGCACCTCACACACCTACACCCACACACTCCAACACAGCATCATACAGAGACACACTCACACACACTCACTCACTCACCCACACTCAGATTCTCACAATCTGTCACACTCACACAACTACACACACAGACACAAACACTCACAGACTCACATGCAGTCACACACTCACACGCTCTCACACGCACACCTGCACAAACACACTCACACACACTCACACACAAACACCCTTTCAGTCACAATCTCACTCTCGTGTACACACTCACACCCTCACTCCCACTCACACACCATCACCCTCACAGGCACACTCACACATTCACACATTCGCTCACACACTCATACACACTCACAGAGATACACACACAGTCTCACCCACTCTCATACTCACGTACACACCATCAAACACTCAGACACACTCATACAAAAATCTCAGACGCAGTCGTGCAGACACACTTACACTCAGACACTCACAAACCCTGTCACACACACACTCACACACTGTCACACACAACCACACACGTAGAGTCACACTCACATACACTCACTTAGTAGCACGCAATCAACAACACAAAGCCTCGCACACTCAGAAATGTCACACACACTCACACACCTACACACAGACACACTCACACGCACTGGCGCACAAACACAAGTGCACACATATTCACAGCCTCGTATAATCACTCACACACTCCCACTCACACACTCACGCCCTGTAATGCATACTGACATACACAAAGAGCACACACAATCACACTATCAGAAATACACACACACACAAACACCCTCTCACACTCAAACACACACTCATATAAACACTCACACTCTCACACCTGTTCACACACCTAGCCTCAGAAACACATTCTCGCACCCGCTCATACACACTCACGCTTACATATACATGCTCACACACACACTCTCAACCACTCAAACACAGCACCTCACACACCTACACCCACACACTCCTACACAAAATCAGACAGAGACACACACTCACACACTCACAGACTCACACACACTCACACAGGTTCTCACACTGTCACACTCACAAAACTACACACACAGACACACTCTCACACACTCACTGACTCACATGCAGTCACACACACTCACACAATGTCACACACACACCAACACACACACTCACACACACTCACACATAAAACCATTTGGTCACAGTCACACACTTGTGTACAAACTCACACACTCACTCCCACTCACAAAATTACCCTCGCAAACACAGTCACATTCACACATTCCCTCACACACTCACTGAAATATACTCACACACACTCACCCACTCTCACACTCATCTACACACATCCTCACACACTCTAGCACCCTCACATACAGGAGTCACAGACGCCGTTGTGCAGACACACTTACACTCAGACACTCACACACCCTGTCACACACAGTCACTCTCACCCACTGTCACACACAAACACACACAGATACACACTCACATACATTCACATATTAGAGCGCCATCACGTACACACACTGACTTGCACACTCACAAATATCACACACACACCTACACACAGACACACACACAGACACACAAACGCTCACACATTCCCACCCTCGTATAATCACTCACACACTCACTCTCACACACCTACAGTCTTTCAATCACACTTAACAGCTCATATACAATCGCACTCACATAGACATGCTCACACACACTCTCATGCTCTCACCAACTCACACACAGCATCTTTCTCACTTACACACACACACACCTTCACAGACTCCCTCACATGCACACTCTCATAGAAAATACCCGCATGCCCTCAAACAGACAGATACACTCACATATTCATACAACCTGTCACACACCATCACAGACACAGTCTCTCACTGTCACACACAGTCACACTACTACACGCACAGACACACCCAAACACACTCCATCACATACACGTTCACACACTGTCAAACACACACACACTACTACACAAACACCATCACACACAGTCTCACACTCACACACACTCACCTGCTGTCACACTCACTCACACACACTACCAGACTCAAATGCACTCACACACACACTGACACACACCATCGCACACTTGTTTAAAACCACACAAGCTCTCAGACACACCTCTCACATTCTCACGCCCTGTCACACACCCTCACGCACTCACACACACACTCACACACCTTCACACACAGACACACACTCACACGTTTTTATGCATTCAAACACACACTCTCGCTTACACTCAGACACACTCACACCCGATCACACTCACGCACAACCACACTCACATATATGCACTCACAGAGTCACACATCTGCTCACACAGTCTCACACACTGTCACATAGATATACTCACACAAACACACTATCACCCACTCACACACAGCACCGCACACACCTACACAATCTCGCACACACCATCACACTCCCACTCACACACACACTCACATAAAAATTCACACACGCAGTCAAACAAACTCACCTAAACTCACACACAAGCACAATCTGTCACGCAGACGTACACACGCTCTCACACTCACAAGCACCCTCAAATTAACACACTCACAAACACACACACTGTGACACACACAAAATTTAACACACACACAGTCACCTACACTCAAACACAAACACACACTCACTCACAATCAAATCTTTTAGAAACACTCACACCCTCTCTCACCTACTCATCATCACACTCCGAAACTCCCCATTACAAACTCACACAAACTCACAGATTCACACTCAATCACACTGACACTCTCACCAACTCACACACTGCACTTCACAAACCTAAGCACACAAACACTCGCACACACCATCACACACTCACACACTGTCCCTCACGTTAGAGAAAAATTCACACACGCCCTGACACAACTACACTCACATATTCATAAAACCTGTCACAAACCCTCGCACACACTCACCCACTCGCCCACTGTCACACACCTACACACACAGTCTAACTCACCCACTATCAAAGAGGCTCACATGCACTCACACACACGCAGTCACACACACACCTACACCCCCAGACACCACCAAACGCACTCAGTCTCGCACGCACTCTTACACACTGAATCTGCCACACACTCTCACACTCCTACACACTCAGACACACCCACACATACTCACAGACTCACATGGAATCTCACACACACACACTGTCACAAACTAACACACCTACACACACAGACCCACTTATGCACACTCACACTCAGACACACACCCAATCACACACGTATATGCACTCACACACTCACACCCACCCACAAACCTTCACTCTCTCAAACGCGCACACACAAACACCCGCTCATACACACTCACGCACACTAACATATACATTCTCTCACACAGCTCCTCACACACCTGCGCACTCACACACACACCATCACACCCTGTAATGCACACTCACATACACAAAGAGCTCACAAACCCACACTATCAGAATTACACACACTCACACAGACACTCACACACCTGCACACACACACAGTCGCACACAAACACTCTCACAATCTAACACTCATATAAACACTCACACTCTCACACCCACTCACACACCTAGCCTAAAAGTCACGTTCTCACTCCCACTCATACACACCCACGCTCACATATACATGTTCACACACACACTCAGACACTCGAACACAGCACCTCACACACCTACACCCACACACTCCAACACAGCATCACACAGACTCACCCACACACACTCACAGATTCACACACACTCTCACATTTTCTCACTCTTTCACACTCTCACAGACCTACACACACAGAAACACACTCCCAGACTCTCATGCAGTCACACACACTCACACTGTCACACCCACACACCCACTCACAGACTCACGTACACACACTCACACACACAACCATTAACTCTCAATCACACACTAGTGTACACACTCTCACACTCACTCACACTCACACACCTACACTCTCACAAACACACTCATATTGCCACATTCGCTCACACACTCACACACAAACACTAAAGTATACTCACGCACGCTCTCAGCAACTCACACTCACCTACAGACACCATCACACACTCACACACACTCCCATACAAAAATCACAGATGCTGTCCTGCAGACACACATGCACTCAGACACTCACACCCTGTCACACACAGAGACTCTAACACTGTCACACACAAACGGACACATACAGAGACACACGCACATATATTCTCGTATAAGAATACCATCAAAAAACACACACTGTCTTGCACACTCACAAATACACACACACTCACACACCTACACACAGTCAAACTCACACACTATCATAGGGGCTCACGTGCACTCACACACATGCAGTCACACACACACACACCTACACCCACAGACACCACCAAATGCACTCAGTTTCACACGCACTCATACACACTCAATCTGCCACACAATCTCACACACTTACACACACAGACACACCCACACACAATCACAGACTCACATGGAATCACACACACTCACACTGTCACAAACTAACACACCTACACACACAGACTCACTTATGCACACACACACACACCCAATCTCACACGTACATGCACTCACACACTCACACCCACCCACAAAACTACACTCTCACAAACACACACACGCAAACACCCGCTCATATACACTCACACACACTCACATATACATGCTCACGCACAGCACCTCACAGACCTGCACACTCACATACACACACCATCACACATTCGCACACGCTCACATATAGGAAATCACACATGCACTCAAACATATACACCTACACTCACACACTCACTGACCTTGTCACACACCCTTCCACACTCACACGCACTCACACCCTGTAATGCACACTGATGTACACAAAGAGCACACACAGTCACACTATCAGAAGTACACTCACACTCTCACACCCACTCACACACCTAGTCTCAGAATCACATTCTCACACCCGCTCATACACACACACGCTCACATATACATGCTCACACACACACTCTCAACCACTCAAACACAGCACCTCACACACCTACACCCACACACTCCAACACAGCATCATACAGAGACACACTCACACACACTCACTCACTCACCCACACTCAGATTCTCACAATCTGTCACACTCACACAACTACACACACAGACACAAACACTCACAGACTCACATGCAGTCACACACTCACACGCTCTCACACGCACACCTGCACAAACACACTCACACACACTCACACACAAACACCCTTTCAGTCACAATCTCACTCTCGTGTACACACTCACACCCTCACTCCCACTCACACACCATCACCCTCACAGGCACACTCACACATTCACACATTCGCTCACACACTCATACACACTCACAGAGATACACACACAGTCTCACCCACTCTCATACTCACGTACACACCATCAAACACTCAGACACACTCATACAAAAATCTCAGACGCAGTCGTGCAGACACACTTACACTCAGACACTCACAAACCCTGTCACACACACACTCACACACTGTCACACACAACCACACACGTAGAGTCACACTCACATACACTCACTTAGTAGCACGCAATCAACAACACAAAGCCTCGCACACTCAGAAATGTCACACACACTCACACACCTACACACAGACACACTCACACGCACTGGCGCACAAACACAAGTGCACACATATTCACAGCCTCGTATAATCACTCACACACTCCCACTCACACACTCACGCCCTGTAATGCATACTGACATACACAAAGAGCACACACAATCACACTATCAGAAATACACACACACACAAACACCCTCTCACACTCAAACACACACTCATATAAACACTCACACTCTCACACCTGTTCACACACCTAGCCTCAGAAACACATTCTCGCACCCGCTCATACACACTCACGCTTACATATACATGCTCACACACACACTCTCAACCACTCAAACACAGCACCTCACACACCTACACCCACACACTCCTACACAAAATCAGACAGAGACACACACTCACACACTCACAGACTCACACACACTCACACAGGTTCTCACACTGTCACACTCACAAAACTACACACACAGACACACTCTCACACACTCACTGACTCACATGCAGTCACACACACTCACACAATGTCACACACACACCAACACACACACTCACACACACTCACACATAAAACCATTTGGTCACAGTCACACACTTGTGTACAAACTCACACACTCACTCCCACTCACAAAATTACCCTCGCAAACACAGTCACATTCACACATTCCCTCACACACTCACTGAAATATACTCACACACACTCACCCACTCTCACACTCATCTACACACATCCTCACACACTCTAGCACCCTCACATACAGGAGTCACAGACGCCGTTGTGCAGACACACTTACACTCAGACACTCACACACCCTGTCACACACAGTCACTCTCACCCACTGTCACACACAAACACACACAGATACACACTCACATACATTCACATATTAGAGCGCCATCACGTACACACACTGACTTGCACACTCACAAATATCACACACACACCTACACACAGACACACAGACACACAAACGCTCACACATTCCCACCCTCGTATAATCACTCACACACTCACTCTCACACACCTACAGTCTTTCAATCACACTTAACAGCTCATATACAATCGCACTCACATAGACATGCTCACACACACTCTCATGCTCTCACCAACTCACACACAGCATCTTTCTCACTTACACACACACACACCTTCACAGACTCCCTCACATGCACACTCTCATAGAAAATACCCGCATGCCCTCAAACAGACAGATACACTCACATATTCATACAACCTGTCACACACCATCACAGACACAGTCTCTCACTGTCACACACAGTCACACTACTACACGCACAGACACACCCAAACACACTCCATCACATACACGTTCACACACTGTCAAACACACACACACTACTACACAAACACCATCACACACAGTCTCACACTCACACACACTCACCTGCTGTCACACTCACTCACACACACTACCAGACTCAAATGCACTCACACACACACTGACACACACCATCGCACACTTGTTTAAAACCACACAAGCTCTCAGACACACCTCTCACATTCTCACGCCCTGTCACACACCCTCACGCACTCACACACACACTCACACACCTTCACACACAGACACACACTCACACGTTTTTATGCATTCAAACACACACTCTCGCTTACACTCAGACACACTCACACCCGATCACACTCACGCACAACCACACTCACATATATGCACTCACAGAGTCACACATCTGCTCACACAGTCTCACACACTGTCACATAGATATACTCACACAAACACACTATCACCCACTCACACACAGCACCGCACACACCTACACAATCTCGCACACACCATCACACTCCCACTCACACACACACTCACATAAAAATTCACACACGCAGTCAAACAAACTCACCTAAACTCACACACAAGCACAATCTGTCACGCAGACGTACACACGCTCTCACACTCACAAGCACCCTCAAATTAACACACTCACAAACACACACACTGTGACACACACAAAATTTAACACACACACAGTCACCTACACTCAAACACAAACACACACTCACTCACAATCAAATCTTTTAGAAACACTCACACCCTCTCTCACCTACTCTCTCATCATCACACTCCGAAACTCCCCATTACAAACTCACACAAACTCACAGATTCACACTCAATCACACTGACACTCTCACCAACTCACACACTGCACTTCACAAACCTAAGCACACAAACACTCGCACACACCATCACACACTCACACACTGTCCCTCACGTTAGAGAAAAATTCACACACGCCCTGACACAACTACACTCACATATTCATAAAACCTGTCACAAACCCTCGCACACACTCACCCACTCGCCCACTGTCACACACCTACACACACAGTCAAACTCACCCACTATCAAAGAGGCTCACATGCACTCACACACACGCAGTCACACACACACCTACACCCCCAGACACCACCAAACGCACTCAGTCTCGCACGCACTCTTACACACTGAATCTGCCACACACTCTCACACTCCTACACACTCAGACACACCCACACATACTCACAGACTCACATGGAATCTCACACACACACACTGTCACAAACTAACACACCTACACACACAGACCCACTTATGCACACTCACACTCAGACACACACCCAATCACACACGTATATGCACTCACACACTCACACCCACCCACAAACCTTCACTCTCTCAAACGCGCACACACAAACACCCGCTCATACACACTCACGCACACTAACATATACATTCTCTCACACAGCTCCTCACACACCTGCGCACTCACACACACACCATCACACCCTGTAATGCACACTCACATACACAAAGAGCTCACAAACCCACACTATCAGAATTACACACACTCACACAGACACTCACACACCTGCACACACACACAGTCGCACACACTCTGACAATCTAACACTCATATAAACACTCACACTCTCACACCCACTCACACACCTAGCCTAAAAGTCACGTTCTCACTCCCACTCATACACACCCACGCTCACATATACATGTTCACACACACACTCAGACACTCGAACACAGCACCTCACACACCTACACCCACACACTCCAACACAGCATCACACAGACTCACCCACACACACTCACAGATTCACACACACTCTCACATTTTCTCACTCTTTCACACTCTCACAGACCTACACACACAGAAACACACTCCCAGACTCTCATGCAGTCACACACACTCACACTGTCACACCCACACACCCACTCACAGACTCACGTACACACACTCACACACACAACCATTAACTCTCAATCACACACTAGTGTACACACTCTCACACTCACTCACACTCACACACCTACACTCTCACAAACACACTCATATTGCCACATTCGCTCACACACTCACACACAAACACTAAAGTATACTCACGCACGCTCTCAGCAACTCACACTCACCTACAGACACCATCACACACTCACACACACTCCCATACAAAAATCACAGATGCTGTCCTGCAGACACACATGCACTCAGACACTCACACCCTGTCACACACAGAGACTCTAACACACTGTCACACACAAACGGACACATACAGAGACACACGCACATATATTCTCGTATAAGAATACCATCAAAAAACACACACTGTCTTGCACACTCACAAATACACACACACTCACACACCTACACACAGTCAAACTCACACACTATCATAGGGGCTCACGTGCACTCACACACATGCAGTCACACACACACACACCTACACCCACAGACACCACCAAATGCACTCAGTTTCACACGCACTCATACACACTCAATCTGCCACACAATCTCACACACTTACACACACAGACACACCCACACACAATCACAGACTCACATGGAATCACACACACTCACACTGTCACAAACTAACACACCTACACACACAGACTCACTTATGCACACACACACACACCCAATCTCACACGTACATGCACTCACACACTCACACCCACCCACAAAACTACACTCTCACAAACACACACACGCAAACACCCGCTCATATACACTCACACACACTCACATATACATGCTTACGCACAGCACCTCACAGACCTGCACACTCACATACACACACCATCACACATTCGCACACGCTCACATATAGGAAATCACACATGCACTCAAACATATACACCTACACTCACACACTCACTGACCTTGTCACACACCCTTCCACACTCACACGCACTCACACCCTGTAATGCACACTGATGTACACAAAGAGCACACACAGTCACACTATCAGAAGTACACTCACACTCTCACACCCACTCACACACCTAGTCTCAGAATCACATTCTCACACCCGCTCATACACACACGCTCACATATACATGCTCACACACACACTCTCAACCACTCAAACACAGCACCTCACACACCTACACCCACACACTCCAACACAGCATCATACAGAGACACACTCACACACACTCACTCACTCACCCACACTCAGATTCTCACAATCTGTCACACTCACACAACTACACACACAGACACAAACACTCACAGACTCACATGCAGTCACACACTCACACGCTCTCACACGCACACCTGCACAAACACACTCACACACACTCACACACAAACACCCTTTCAGTCACAATCTCACTCTCGTGTACACACTCACACCCTCACTCCCACTCACACACCATCACCCTCACAGGCACACTCACACATTCACACTTTCGCTCACACACTCATACACACTCACAGAGATACACACACAGTCTCACCCACTCTCATACTCACGTACACACCATCAAACACTCAGACACACTCATACAAAAATCTCAGACGCAGTCGTGCAGACACACTTACACTCAGACACTCACAAACCCTGTCACACACACACTCACACACTGTCACACACAACCACACACGTAGAGTCACACTCACATACACTCACTTAGTAGCACGCAATCAACAACACAAAGCCTCGCACACTCAGAAATGTCACACACACTCACACACCTACACACAGACACACTCACACGCACTGGCGCACAAACACAAGTGCACACATATTCACAGCCTCGTATAATCACTCACACACTCCCACTCACACACTCACGCCCTGTAATGCATACTGACATACACAAAGAGCACACACAATCACACTATCAGAAATACACACACACACAAACACCCTCTCACACTCAAACACACACTCATATAAACACTCACACTCTCACACCTGTTCACACACCTAGCCTCAGAAACACATTCTCGCACCCGCTCATACACACTCACGCTTACATATACATGCTCACACACACACTCTCAACCACTCAAACACAGCACCTCACACACCTACACCCACACACTCCTACACAAAATCAGACAGAGACACACACTCACACACTCACAGACTCACACACACTCACACAGGTTCTCACACTGTCACACTCACAAAACTACACACACAGACACACTCTCACACACTCACTGACTCACATGCAGTCACACACACTCACACAATGTCACACACACACCAACACACACACTCACACACACTCACACATAAAACCATTTGGTCACAGTCACACACTTGTGTACAAACTCACACACTCACTCCCACTCACAAAATTACCCTCGCAAACACAGTCACATTCACACATTCCCTCACACACTCACTGAAATATACTCACACACACTCACCCACTCTCACACTCATCTACACACATCCTCACACACTCTAGCACCCTCACATACAGGAGTCACAGACGCCGTTGTGCAGACACACTTACACTCAGACACTCACACACCCTGTCACACACAGTCACTCTCACCCACTGTCACACACAAACACACACAGATACACACTCACATACATTCACATATTAGAGCGCCATCACGTACACACACTGACTTGCACACTCACAAATATCACACACACACCTACACACAGACACACACTCACACAGACACACAAACGCTCACACATTCCCACCCTCGTATAATCACTCACACACTCACTCTCACACACCTACAGTCTTTCAATCACACTTAACAGCTCATATACAATCGCACTCACATAGACATGCTCACACACACTCTCATGCTCTCACCAACTCACACACAGCATCTTTCTCACTTACACACACACACACACACACCTTCACAGACTCCCTCACATGCACACTCTCATAGAAAATACCCGCATGCCCTCAAACAGACAGATACACTCACATATTCATACAACCTGTCACACACCATCACAGACACAGTCTCTCACTGTCACACACAGTCACACTACTACACGCACAGACACACCCAAACACACTCCATCACATACACGTTCACACACTGTCAAACACACACACACTACTACACAAACACCATCACACACAGTCTCACACTCACACACACTCACCTGCTGTCACACTCACTCACACACACTACCAGACTCAAATGCACTCACACACACACTGACACACACCATCGCACACTTGTTTAAAACCACACAAGCTCTCAGACACACCTCTCACATTCTCACGCCCTGTCACACACCCTCACGCACTCACACACACACTCACACACCTTCACACACAGACACACACTCACACGTTTTTATGCATTCAAACACACACTCTCGCTTACACTCAGACACACTCACACCCGATCACACTCACGCACAACCACACTCACATATATGCACTCACAGAGTCACACATCTGCTCACACAGTCTCACACACTGTCACATAGATATACTCACACAAACACACTATCACCCACTCACACACAGCACCGCACACACCTACACAATCTCGCACACACCATCACACTCCCACTCACACACACACTCACATAAAAATTCACACACGCAGTCAAACAAACTCACCTAAACTCACACACAAGCACAATCTGTCACGCAGACGTACACACGCTCTCACACTCACAAGCACCCTCAAATTAACACACTCACAAACACACACACTGTGACACACACAAAATTTAACACACACACAGTCACCTACACTCAAACACAAACACACACTCACTCACAATCAAATCTTTTAGAAACACTCACACCCTCTCTCACCTACTCTCTCATCATCACACTCCGAAACTCCCCATTACAAACTCACACAAACTCACAGATTCACACTCAATCACACTGACACTCTCACCAACTCACACACTGCACTTCACAAACCTAAGCACACAAACACTCGCACACACCATCACACACTCACACACTGTCCCTCACGTTAGAGAAAAATTCACACACGCCCTGACACAACTACACTCACATATTCATAAAACCTGTCACAAACCCTCGCACACACTCACCCACTCGCCCACTGTCACACACCTACACACACAGTCAAACTCACCCACTATCAAAGAGGCTCACATGCACTCACACACACGCAGTCACACACACACCTACACCCCCAGACACCACCAAACGCACTCAGTCTCGCACGCACTCTTACACACTGAATCTGCCACACACTCTCACACTCCTACACACTCAGACACACCCACACATACTCACAGACTCACATGGAATCTCACACACACACACTGTCACAAACTAACACACCTACACACACAGACCCACTTATGCACACTCACACTCAGACACACACCCAATCACACACGTATATGCACTCACACACTCACACCCACCCACAAACCTTCACTCTCTCAAACGCGCACACACAAACACCCGCTCATACACACTCACGCACACTAACATATACATTCTCTCACACAGCTCCTCACACACCTGCGCACTCACACACACACCATCACACCCTGTAATGCACACTCACATACACAAAGAGCTCACAAACCCACACTATCAGAATTACACACACTCACACAGACACTCACACACCTGCACACACACACAGTCGCACACAAACACTCTCACAATCTAACACTCATATAAACACTCACACTCTCACACCCACTCACACACCTAGCCTAAAAGTCACGTTCTCACTCCCACTCATACACACCCACGCTCACATATACATGTTCACACACACACTCAGACACTCGAACACAGCACCTCACACACCTACACCCACACACTCCAACACAGCATCACACAGACTCACCCACACACACTCACAGATTCACACACACTCTCACATTTTCTCACTCTTTCACACTCTCACAGACCTACACACACAGAAACACACTCCCAGACTCTCATGCAGTCACACACACTCACACTGTCACACCCACACACCCACTCACAGACTCACGTACACACACTCACACACACAACCATTAACTCTCAATCACACACTAGTGTACACACTCTCACACTCACTCACACTCACACACCTACACTCTCACAAACACACTCATATTGCCACATTCGCTCACACACTCACACACAAACACTAAAGTATACTCACGCACGCTCTCAGCAACTCACACTCACCTACAGACACCATCACACACTCACACACACTCCCATACAAAAATCACAGATGCTGTCCTGCAGACACACATGCACTCAGACACTCACACCCTGTCACACACAGAGACTCTAACACACTGTCACACACAAACGGACACATACAGAGACACACGCACATATATTCTCGTATAAGAATACCATCAAAAAACACACACTGTCTTGCACACTCACAAATACACACACACTCACACACCTACACACAGTCAAACTCACACACTATCATAGGGGCTCACGTGCACTCACACACATGCAGTCACACACACACACACCTACACCCACAGACACCACCAAATGCACTCAGTTTCACACGCACTCATACACACTCAATCTGCCACACAATCTCACACACTTACACACACAGACACACCCACACACAATCACAGACTCACATGGAATCACACACACTCACACTGTCACAAACTAACACACCTACACACACAGACTCACTTATGCACACACACACACACCCAATCTCACACGTACATGCACTCACACACTCACACCCACCCACAAAACTACACTCTCACAAACACACACACGCAAACACCCGCTCATATACACTCACACACACTCACATATACATGCTCACGCACAGCACCTCACAGACCTGCACACTCACATACACACACCATCACACATTCGCACACGCTCACATATAGGAAATCACACATGCACTCAAACATATACACCTACACTCACACACTCACTGACCTTGTCACACACCCTTCCACACTCACACGCACTCACACCCTGTAATGCACACTGATGTACACAAAGAGCACACACAGTCACACTATCAGAAGTACACTCACACTCTCACACCCACTCACACACCTAGTCTCAGAATCACATTCTCACACCCGCTCATACACACACACGCTCACATATACATGCTCACACACACACTCTCAACCACTCAAACACAGCACCTCACACACCTACACCCACACACTCCAACACAGCATCATACAGAGACACACTCACACACACTCACTCACTCACCCACACTCAGATTCTCACAATCTGTCACACTCACACAACTACACACACAGACACAAACACTCACAGACTCACATGCAGTCACACACTCACACGCTCTCACACGCACACCTGCACAAACACACTCACACACACTCACACACAAACACCCTTTCAGTCACAATCTCACTCTCGTGTACACACTCACACCCTCACTCCCACTCACACACCATCACCCTCACAGGCACACTCACACATTCACACATTCGCTCACACACTCATACACACTCACAGAGATACACACACAGTCTCACCCACTCTCATACTCACGTACACACCATCAAACACTCAGACACACTCATACAAAAATCTCAGACGCAGTCGTGCAGACACACTTACACTCAGACACTCACAAACCCTGTCACACACACACTCACACACTGTCACACACAACCACACACGTAGAGTCACACTCACATACACTCACTTAGTAGCACGCAATCAACAACACAAAGCCTCGCACACTCAGAAATGTCACACACACTCACACACCTACACACAGACACACTCACACGCACTGGCGCACAAACACAAGTGCACACATATTCACAGCCTCGTATAATCACTCACACACTCCCACTCACACACTCACGCCCTGTAATGCATACTGACATACACAAAGAGCACACACAATCACACTATCAGAAATACACACACACACAAACACCCTCTCACACTCAAACACACACTCATATAAACACTCACACTCTCACACCTGTTCACACACCTAGCCTCAGAAACACATTCTCGCACCCGCTCATACACACTCACGCTTACATATACATGCTCACACACACACTCTCAACCACTCAAACACAGCACCTCACACACCTACACCCACACACTCCTACACAAAATCAGACAGAGACACACACTCACACACTCACAGACTCACACACACTCACACAGGTTCTCACACTGTCACACTCACAAAACTACACACACAGACACACTCTCACACACTCACTGACTCACATGCAGTCACACACACTCACACAATGTCACACACACACCAACACACACACTCACACACACTCACACATAAAACCATTTGGTCACAGTCACACACTTGTGTACAAACTCACACACTCACTCCCACTCACAAAATTACCCTCGCAAACACAGTCACATTCACACATTCCCTCACACACTCACTGAAATATACTCACACACACTCACCCACTCTCACACTCATCTACACACATCCTCACACACTCTAGCACCCTCACATACAGGAGTCACAGACGCCGTTGTGCAGACACACTTACACTCAGACACTCACACACCCTGTCACACACAGTCACTCTCACCCACTGTCACACACAAACACACACAGATACACACTCACATACATTCACATATTAGAGCGCCATCACGTACACACACTGACTTGCACACTCACAAATATCACACACACACCTACACACAGACACACACACAGACACACAAACGCTCACACATTCCCACCCTCGTATAATCACTCACACACTCACTCTCACACACCTACAGTCTTTCAATCACACTTAACAGCTCATATACAATCGCACTCACATAGACATGCTCACACACACTCTCATGCTCTCACCAACTCACACACAGCATCTTTCTCACTTACACACACACACACCTTCACAGACTCCCTCACATGCACACTCTCATAGAAAATACCCGCATGCCCTCAAACAGACAGATACACTCACATATTCATACAACCTGTCACACACCATCACAGACACAGTCTCTCACTGTCACACACAGTCACACTACTACACGCACAGACACACCCAAACACACTCCATCACATACACGTTCACACACTGTCAAACACACACACACTACTACACAAACACCATCACACACAGTCTCACACTCACACACACTCACCTGCTGTCACACTCACTCACACACACTACCAGACTCAAATGCACTCACACACACACTGACACACACCATCGCACACTTGTTTAAAACCACACAAGCTCTCAGACACACCTCTCACATTCTCACGCCCTGTCACACACCCTCACGCACTCACACACACACTCACACACCTTCACACACAGACACACACTCACACGTTTTTATGCATTCAAACACACACTCTCGCTTACACTCAGACACACTCACACCCGATCACACTCACGCACAACCACACTCACATATATGCACTCACAGAGTCACACATCTGCTCACACAGTCTCACACACTGTCACATAGATATACTCACACAAACACACTATCACCCACTCACACACAGCACCGCACACACCTACACAATCTCGCACACACCATCACACTCCCACTCACACACACACTCACATAAAAATTCACACACGCAGTCAAACAAACTCACCTAAACTCACACACAAGCACAATCTGTCACGCAGACGTACACACGCTCTCACACTCACAAGCACCCTCAAATTAACACACTCACAAACACACACACTGTGACACACACAAAATTTAACACACACACAGTCACCTACACTCAAACACAAACACACACTCACTCACAATCAAATCTTTTAGAAACACTCACACCCTCTCTCACCTACTCATCATCACACTCCGAAACTCCCCATTACAAACTCACACAAACTCACAGATTCACACTCAATCACACTGACACTCTCACCAACTCACACACTGCACTTCACAAACCTAAGCACACAAACACTCGCACACACCATCACACACTCACACACTGTCCCTCACGTTAGAGAAAAATTCACACACGCCCTGACACAACTACACTCACATATTCATAAAACCTGTCACAAACCCTCGCACACACTCACCCACTCGCCCACTGTCACACACCTACACACACAGTCTAACTCACCCACTATCAAAGAGGCTCACATGCACTCACACACACGCAGTCACACACACACCTACACCCCCAGACACCACCAAACGCACTCAGTCTCGCACGCACTCTTACACACTGAATCTGCCACACACTCTCACACTCCTACACACTCAGACACACCCACACATACTCACAGACTCACATGGAATCTCACACACACACACTGTCACAAACTAACACACCTACACACACAGACCCACTTATGCACACTCACACTCAGACACACACCCAATCACACACGTATATGCACTCACACACTCACACCCACCCACAAACCTTCACTCTCTCAAACGCGCACACACAAACACCCGCTCATACACACTCACGCACACTAACATATACATTCTCTCACACAGCTCCTCACACACCTGCGCACTCACACACACACCATCACACCCTGTAATGCACACTCACATACACAAAGAGCTCACAAACCCACACTATCAGAATTACACACACTCACACAGACACTCACACACCTGCACACACACACAGTCGCACACAAACACTCTCACAATCTAACACTCATATAAACACTCACACTCTCACACCCACTCACACACCTAGCCTAAAAGTCACGTTCTCACTCCCACTCATACACACCCACGCTCACATATACATGTTCACACACACACTCAGACACTCGAACACAGCACCTCACACACCTACACCCACACACTCCAACACAGCATCACACAGACTCACCCACACACACTCACAGATTCACACACACTCTCACATTTTCTCACTCTTTCACACTCTCACAGACCTACACACACAGAAACACACTCCCAGACTCTCATGCAGTCACACACACTCACACTGTCACACCCACACACCCACTCACAGACTCACGTACACACACTCACACACACAACCATTAACTCTCAATCACACACTAGTGTACACACTCTCACACTCACTCACACTCACACACCTACACTCTCACAAACACACTCATATTGCCACATTCGCTCACACACTCACACACAAACACTAAAGTATACTCACGCACGCTCTCAGCAACTCACACTCACCTACAGACACCATCACACACTCACACACACTCCCATACAAAAATCACAGATGCTGTCCTGCAGACACACATGCACTCAGACACTCACACCCTGTCACACACAGAGACTCTAACACTGTCACACACAAACGGACACATACAGAGACACACGCACATATATTCTCGTATAAGAATACCATCAAAAAACACACACTGTCTTGCACACTCACAAATACACACACACTCACACACCTACACACAGTCAAACTCACACACTATCATAGGGGCTCACGTGCACTCACACACATGCAGTCACACACACACACACCTACACCCACAGACACCACCAAATGCACTCAGTTTCACACGCACTCATACACACTCAATCTGCCACACAATCTCACACACTTACACACACAGACACACCCACACACAATCACAGACTCACATGGAATCACACACACTCACACTGTCACAAACTAACACACCTACACACACAGACTCACTTATGCACACACACACACACCCAATCTCACACGTACATGCACTCACACACTCACACCCACCCACAAAACTACACTCTCACAAACACACACACGCAAACACCCGCTCATATACACTCACACACACTCACATATACATGCTCACGCACAGCACCTCACAGACCTGCACACTCACATACACACACCATCACACATTCGCACACGCTCACATATAGGAAATCACACATGCACTCAAACATATACACCTACACTCACACACTCACTGACCTTGTCACACACCCTTCCACACTCACACGCACTCACACCCTGTAATGCACACTGATGTACACAAAGAGCACACACAGTCACACTATCAGAAGTACACTCACACTCTCACACCCACTCACACACCTAGTCTCAGAATCACATTCTCACACCCGCTCATACACACACACGCTCACATATACATGCTCACACACACACTCTCAACCACTCAAACACAGCACCTCACACACCTACACCCACACACTCCAACACAGCATCATACAGAGACACACTCACACACACTCACTCACTCACCCACACTCAGATTCTCACAATCTGTCACACTCACACAACTACACACACAGACACAAACACTCACAGACTCACATGCAGTCACACACTCACACGCTCTCACACGCACACCTGCACAAACACACTCACACACACTCACACACAAACACCCTTTCAGTCACAATCTCACTCTCGTGTACACACTCACACCCTCACTCCCACTCACACACCATCACCCTCACAGGCACACTCACACATTCACACATTCGCTCACACACTCATACACACTCACAGAGATACACACACAGTCTCACCCACTCTCATACTCACGTACACACCATCAAACACTCAGACACACTCATACAAAAATCTCAGACGCAGTCGTGCAGACACACTTACACTCAGACACTCACAAACCCTGTCACACACACACTCACACACTGTCACACACAACCACACACGTAGAGTCACACTCACATACACTCACTTAGTAGCACGCAATCAACAACACAAAGCCTCGCACACTCAGAAATGTCACACACACTCACACACCTACACACAGACACACTCACACGCACTGGCGCACAAACACAAGTGCACACATATTCACAGCCTCGTATAATCACTCACACACTCCCACTCACACACTCACGCCCTGTAATGCATACTGACATACACAAAGAGCACACACAATCACACTATCAGAAATACACACACACACAAACACCCTCTCACACTCAAACACACACTCATATAAACACTCACACTCTCACACCTGTTCACACACCTAGCCTCAGAAACACATTCTCGCACCCGCTCATACACACTCACGCTTACATATACATGCTCACACACACACTCTCAACCACTCAAACACAGCACCTCACACACCTACACCCACACACTCCTACACAAAATCAGACAGAGACACACACTCACACACTCACAGACTCACACACACTCACACAGGTTCTCACACTGTCACACTCACAAAACTACACACACAGACACACTCTCACACACTCACTGACTCACATGCAGTCACACACACTCACACAATGTCACACACACACCAACACACACACTCACACACACTCACACATAAAACCATTTGGTCACAGTCACACACTTGTGTACAAACTCACACACTCACTCCCACTCACAAAATTACCCTCGCAAACACAGTCACATTCACACATTCCCTCACACACTCACTGAAATATACTCACACACACTCACCCACTCTCACACTCATCTACACACATCCTCACACACTCTAGCACCCTCACATACAGGAGTCACAGACGCCGTTGTGCAGACACACTTACACTCAGACACTCACACACCCTGTCACACACAGTCACTCTCACCCACTGTCACACACAAACACACACAGATACACACTCACATACATTCACATATTAGAGCGCCATCACGTACACACACTGACTTGCACACTCACAAATATCACACACACACCTACACACAGACACACAGACACACAAACGCTCACACATTCCCACCCTCGTATAATCACTCACACACTCACTCTCACACACCTACAGTCTTTCAATCACACTTAACAGCTCATATACAATCGCACTCACATAGACATGCTCACACACACTCTCATGCTCTCACCAACTCACACACAGCATCTTTCTCACTTACACACACACACACCTTCACAGACTCCCTCACATGCACACTCTCATAGAAAATACCCGCATGCCCTCAAACAGACAGATACACTCACATATTCATACAACCTGTCACACACCATCACAGACACAGTCTCTCACTGTCACACACAGTCACACTACTACACGCACAGACACACCCAAACACACTCCATCACATACACGTTCACACACTGTCAAACACACACACACTACTACACAAACACCATCACACACAGTCTCACACTCACACACACTCACCTGCTGTCACACTCACTCACACACACTACCAGACTCAAATGCACTCACACACACACTGACACACACCATCGCACACTTGTTTAAAACCACACAAGCTCTCAGACACACCTCTCACATTCTCACGCCCTGTCACACACCCTCACGCACTCACACACACACTCACACACCTTCACACACAGACACACACTCACACGTTTTTATGCATTCAAACACACACTCTCGCTTACACTCAGACACACTCACACCCGATCACACTCACGCACAACCACACTCACATATATGCACTCACAGAGTCACACATCTGCTCACACAGTCTCACACACTGTCACATAGATATACTCACACAAACACACTATCACCCACTCACACACAGCACCGCACACACCTACACAATCTCGCACACACCATCACACTCCCACTCACACACACACTCACATAAAAATTCACACACGCAGTCAAACAAACTCACCTAAACTCACACACAAGCACAATCTGTCACGCAGACGTACACACGCTCTCACACTCACAAGCACCCTCAAATTAACACACTCACAAACACACACACTGTGACACACACAAAATTTAACACACACACAGTCACCTACACTCAAACACAAACACACACTCACTCACAATCAAATCTTTTAGAAACACTCACACCCTCTCTCACCTACTCTCTCATCATCACACTCCGAAACTCCCCATTACAAACTCACACAAACTCACAGATTCACACTCAATCACACTGACACTCTCACCAACTCACACACTGCACTTCACAAACCTAAGCACACAAACACTCGCACACACCATCACACACTCACACACTGTCCCTCACGTTAGAGAAAAATTCACACACGCCCTGACACAACTACACTCACATATTCATAAAACCTGTCACAAACCCTCGCACACACTCACCCACTCGCCCACTGTCACACACCTACACACACAGTCAAACTCACCCACTATCAAAGAGGCTCACATGCACTCACACACACGCAGTCACACACACACCTACACCCCCAGACACCACCAAACGCACTCAGTCTCGCACGCACTCTTACACACTGAATCTGCCACACACTCTCACACTCCTACACACTCAGACACACCCACACATACTCACAGACTCACATGGAATCTCACACACACACACTGTCACAAACTAACACACCTACACACACAGACCCACTTATGCACACTCACACTCAGACACACACCCAATCACACACGTATATGCACTCACACACTCACACCCACCCACAAACCTTCACTCTCTCAAACGCGCACACACAAACACCCGCTCATACACACTCACGCACACTAACATATACATTCTCTCACACAGCTCCTCACACACCTGCGCACTCACACACACACCATCACACCCTGTAATGCACACTCACATACACAAAGAGCTCACAAACCCACACTATCAGAATTACACACACTCACACAGACACTCACACACCTGCACACACACACAGTCGCACACACTCTGACAATCTAACACTCATATAAACACTCACACTCTCACACCCACTCACACACCTAGCCTAAAAGTCACGTTCTCACTCCCACTCATACACACCCACGCTCACATATACATGTTCACACACACACTCAGACACTCGAACACAGCACCTCACACACCTACACCCACACACTCCAACACAGCATCACACAGACTCACCCACACACACTCACAGATTCACACACACTCTCACATTTTCTCACTCTTTCACACTCTCACAGACCTACACACACAGAAACACACTCCCAGACTCTCATGCAGTCACACACACTCACACTGTCACACCCACACACCCACTCACAGACTCACGTACACACACTCACACACACAACCATTAACTCTCAATCACACACTAGTGTACACACTCTCACACTCACTCACACTCACACACCTACACTCTCACAAACACACTCATATTGCCACATTCGCTCACACACTCACACACAAACACTAAAGTATACTCACGCACGCTCTCAGCAACTCACACTCACCTACAGACACCATCACACACTCACACACACTCCCATACAAAAATCACAGATGCTGTCCTGCAGACACACATGCACTCAGACACTCACACCCTGTCACACACAGAGACTCTAACACACTGTCACACACAAACGGACACATACAGAGACACACGCACATATATTCTCGTATAAGAATACCATCAAAAAACACACACTGTCTTGCACACTCACAAATACACACACACTCACACACCTACACACAGTCAAACTCACACACTATCATAGGGGCTCACGTGCACTCACACACATGCAGTCACACACACACACACCTACACCCACAGACACCACCAAATGCACTCAGTTTCACACGCACTCATACACACTCAATCTGCCACACAATCTCACACACTTACACACACAGACACACCCACACACAATCACAGACTCACATGGAATCACACACACTCACACTGTCACAAACTAACACACCTACACACACAGACTCACTTATGCACACACACACACACCCAATCTCACACGTACATGCACTCACACACTCACACCCACCCACAAAACTACACTCTCACAAACACACACACGCAAACACCCGCTCATATACACTCACACACACTCACATATACATGCTTACGCACAGCACCTCACAGACCTGCACACTCACATACACACACCATCACACATTCGCACACGCTCACATATAGGAAATCACACATGCACTCAAACATATACACCTACACTCACACACTCACTGACCTTGTCACACACCCTTCCACACTCACACGCACTCACACCCTGTAATGCACACTGATGTACACAAAGAGCACACACAGTCACACTATCAGAAGTACACTCACACTCTCACACCCACTCACACACCTAGTCTCAGAATCACATTCTCACACCCGCTCATACACACACGCTCACATATACATGCTCACACACACACTCTCAACCACTCAAACACAGCACCTCACACACCTACACCCACACACTCCAACACAGCATCATACAGAGACACACTCACACACACTCACTCACTCACCCACACTCAGATTCTCACAATCTGTCACACTCACACAACTACACACACAGACACAAACACTCACAGACTCACATGCAGTCACACACTCACACGCTCTCACACGCACACCTGCACAAACACACTCACACACACTCACACACAAACACCCTTTCAGTCACAATCTCACTCTCGTGTACACACTCACACCCTCACTCCCACTCACACACCATCACCCTCACAGGCACACTCACACATTCACACTTTCGCTCACACACTCATACACACTCACAGAGATACACACACAGTCTCACCCACTCTCATACTCACGTACACACCATCAAACACTCAGACACACTCATACAAAAATCTCAGACGCAGTCGTGCAGACACACTTACACTCAGACACTCACAAACCCTGTCACACACACACTCACACACTGTCACACACAACCACACACGTAGAGTCACACTCACATACACTCACTTAGTAGCACGCAATCAACAACACAAAGCCTCGCACACTCAGAAATGTCACACACACTCACACACCTACACACAGACACACTCACACGCACTGGCGCACAAACACAAGTGCACACATATTCACAGCCTCGTATAATCACTCACACACTCCCACTCACACACTCACGCCCTGTAATGCATACTGACATACACAAAGAGCACACACAATCACACTATCAGAAATACACACACACACAAACACCCTCTCACACTCAAACACACACTCATATAAACACTCACACTCTCACACCTGTTCACACACCTAGCCTCAGAAACACATTCTCGCACCCGCTCATACACACTCACGCTTACATATACATGCTCACACACACACTCTCAACCACTCAAACACAGCACCTCACACACCTACACCCACACACTCCTACACAAAATCAGACAGAGACACACACTCACACACTCACAGACTCACACACACTCACACAGGTTCTCACACTGTCACACTCACAAAACTACACACACAGACACACTCTCACACACTCACTGACTCACATGCAGTCACACACACTCACACAATGTCACACACACACCAACACACACACTCACACACACTCACACATAAAACCATTTGGTCACAGTCACACACTTGTGTACAAACTCACACACTCACTCCCACTCACAAAATTACCCTCGCAAACACAGTCACATTCACACATTCCCTCACACACTCACTGAAATATACTCACACACACTCACCCACTCTCACACTCATCTACACACATCCTCACACACTCTAGCACCCTCACATACAGGAGTCACAGACGCCGTTGTGCAGACACACTTACACTCAGACACTCACACACCCTGTCACACACAGTCACTCTCACCCACTGTCACACACAAACACACACAGATACACACTCACATACATTCACATATTAGAGCGCCATCACGTACACACACTGACTTGCACACTCACAAATATCACACACACACCTACACACAGACACACACTCACACAGACACACAAACGCTCACACATTCCCACCCTCGTATAATCACTCACACACTCACTCTCACACACCTACAGTCTTTCAATCACACTTAACAGCTCATATACAATCGCACTCACATAGACATGCTCACACACACTCTCATGCTCTCACCAACTCACACACAGCATCTTTCTCACTTACACACACACACACACACACCTTCACAGACTCCCTCACATGCACACTCTCATAGAAAATACCCGCATGCCCTCAAACAGACAGATACACTCACATATTCATACAACCTGTCACACACCATCACAGACACAGTCTCTCACTGTCACACACAGTCACACTACTACACGCACAGACACACCCAAACACACTCCATCACATACACGTTCACACACTGTCAAACACACACACACTACTACACAAACACCATCACACACAGTCTCACACTCACACACACTCACCTGCTGTCACACTCACTCACACACACTACCAGACTCAAATGCACTCACACACACACTGACACACACCATCGCACACTTGTTTAAAACCACACAAGCTCTCAGACACACCTCTCACATTCTCACGCCCTGTCACACACCCTCACGCACTCACACACACACTCACACACCTTCACACACAGACACACACTCACACGTTTTTATGCATTCAAACACACACTCTCGCTTACACTCAGACACACTCACACCCGATCACACTCACGCACAACCACACTCACATATATGCACTCACAGAGTCACACATCTGCTCACACAGTCTCACACACTGTCACATAGATATACTCACACAAACACACTATCACCCACTCACACACAGCACCGCACACACCTACACAATCTCGCACACACCATCACACTCCCACTCACACACACACTCACATAAAAATTCACACACGCAGTCAAACAAACTCACCTAAACTCACACACAAGCACAATCTGTCACGCAGACGTACACACGCTCTCACACTCACAAGCACCCTCAAATTAACACACTCACAAACACACACACTGTGACACACACAAAATTTAACACACACACAGTCACCTACACTCAAACACAAACACACACTCACTCACAATCAAATCTTTTAGAAACACTCACACCCTCTCTCACCTACTCTCTCATCATCACACTCCGAAACTCCCCATTACAAACTCACACAAACTCACAGATTCACACTCAATCACACTGACACTCTCACCAACTCACACACTGCACTTCACAAACCTAAGCACACAAACACTCGCACACACCATCACACACTCACACACTGTCCCTCACGTTAGAGAAAAATTCACACACGCCCTGACACAACTACACTCACATATTCATAAAACCTGTCACAAACCCTCGCACACACTCACCCACTCGCCCACTGTCACACACCTACACACACAGTCTAACTCACCCACTATCAAAGAGGCTCACATGCACTCACACACACGCAGTCACACACACACCTACACCCCCAGACACCACCAAACGCACTCAGTCTCGCACGCACTCTTACACACTGAATCTGCCACACACTCTCACACTCCTACACACTCAGACACACCCACACATACTCACAGACTCACATGGAATCTCACACACACACACTGTCACAAACTAACACACCTACACACACAGACCCACTTATGCACACTCACACTCAGACACACACCCAATCACACACGTATATGCACTCACACACTCACACCCACCCACAAACCTTCACTCTCTCAAACGCGCACACACAAACACCCGCTCATACACACTCACGCACACTAACATATACATTCTCTCACACAGCTCCTCACACACCTGCGCACTCACACACACACCATCACACCCTGTAATGCACACTCACATACACAAAGAGCTCACAAACCCACACTATCAGAATTACACACACTCACACAGACACTCACACACCTGCACACACACACAGTCGCACACACTCTCACAATCTAACACTCATATAAACACTCACACTCTCACACCCACTCACACACCTAGCCTAAAAGTCACGTTCTCACTCCCACTCATACACACCCACGCTCACATATACATGTTCACACACACACTCAGACACTCGAACACAGCACCTCACACACCTACACCCACACACTCCAACACAGCATCACACAGACTCACCCACACACACTCACAGATTCACACACACTCTCACATTTTCTCACTCTTTCACACTCTCACAGACCTACACACACAGAAACACACTCCCAGACTCTCATGCAGTCACACACACTCACACTGTCACACCCACACACCCACTCACAGACTCACGTACACACACTCACACACACAACCATTAACTCTCAATCACACACTAGTGTACACACTCTCACACTCACTCACACTCACACACCTACACTCTCACAAACACACTCATATTGCCACATTCGCTCACACACTCACACACAAACACTAAAGTATACTCACGCACGCTCTCAGCAACTCACACTCACCTACAGACACCATCACACACTCACACACACTCCCATACAAAAATCACAGATGCTGTCCTGCAGACACACATGCACTCAGACACTCACACCCTGTCACACACAGAGACTCTAACACACTGTCACACACAAACGGACACATACAGAGACACACGCACATATATTCTCGTATAAGAATACCATCAAAAAACACACACTGTCTTGCACACTCACAAATACACACACACTCACACACCTACACACAGTCAAACTCACACACTATCATAGGGGCTCACGTGCACTCACACACATGCAGTCACACACACACACACCTACACCCACAGACACCACCAAATGCACTCAGTTTCACACGCACTCATACACACTCAATCTGCCACACAATCTCACACACTTACACACACAGACACACCCACACACAATCACAGACTCACATGGAATCACACACACTCACACTGTCACAAACTAACACACCTACACACACAGACTCACTTATGCACACACACACACACCCAATCTCACACGTACATGCACTCACACACTCACACCCACCCACAAAACTACACTCTCACAAACACACACACGCAAACACCCGCTCATATACACTCACACACACTCACATATACATGCTCACGCACAGCACCTCACAGACCTGCACACTCACATACACACACCATCACACATTCGCACACGCTCACATATAGGAAATCACACATGCACTCAAACATATACACCTACACTCACACACTCACTGACCTTGTCACACACCCTTCCACACTCACACGCACTCACACCCTGTAATGCACACTGATGTACACAAAGAGCACACACAGTCACACTATCAGAAGTACACTCACACTCTCACACCCACTCACACACCTAGTCTCAGAATCACATTCTCACACCCGCTCATACACACACGCTCACATATACATGCTCACACACACACTCTCAACCACTCAAACACAGCACCTCACACACCTACACCCACACACTCCAACACAGCATCATACAGAGACACACTCACACACACTCACTCACTCACCCACACTCAGATTCTCACAATCTGTCACACTCACACAACTACACACACAGACACAAACACTCACAGACTCACATGCAGTCACACACTCACACGCTCTCACACGCACACCTGCACAAACACACTCACACACACTCACACACAAACACCCTTTCAGTCACAATCTCACTCTCGTGTACACACTCACACCCTCACTCCCACTCACACACCATCACCCTCACAGGCACACTCACACATTCACACTTTCGCTCACACACTCATACACACTCACAGAGATACACACACAGTCTCACCCACTCTCATACTCACGTACACACCATCAAACACTCAGACACACTCATACAAAAATCTCAGACGCAGTCGTGCAGACACACTTACACTCAGACACTCACAAACCCTGTCACACACACACTCACACACTGTCACACACAACCACACACGTAGAGTCACACTCACATACACTCACTTAGTAGCACGCAATCAACAACACAAAGCCTCGCACACTCAGAAATGTCACACACACTCACACACCTACACACAGACACACTCACACGCACTGGCGCACAAACACAAGTGCACACATATTCACAGCCTCGTATAATCACTCACACACTCCCACTCACACACTCACGCCCTGTAATGCATACTGACATACACAAAGAGCACACACAATCACACTATCAGAAATACACACACACACAAACACCCTCTCACACTCAAACACACACTCATATAAACACTCACACTCTCACACCTGTTCACACACCTAGCCTCAGAAACACATTCTCGCACCCGCTCATACACACTCACGCTTACATATACATGCTCACACACACACTCTCAACCACTCAAACACAGCACCTCACACACCTACACCCACACACTCCTACACAAAATCAGACAGAGACACACACTCACACACTCACAGACTCACACACACTCACACAGGTTCTCACACTGTCACACTCACAAAACTACACACACAGACACACTCTCACACACTCACTGACTCACATGCAGTCACACACACTCACACAATGTCACACACACACCAACACACACACTCACACACACTCACACATAAAACCATTTGGTCACAGTCACACACTTGTGTACAAACTCACACACTCACTCCCACTCACAAAATTACCCTCGCAAACACAGTCACATTCACACATTCCCTCACACACTCACTGAAATATACTCACACACACTCACCCACTCTCACACTCATCTACACACATCCTCACACACTCTAGCACCCTCACATACAGGAGTCACAGACGCCGTTGTGCAGACACACTTACACTCAGACACTCACACACCCTGTCACACACAGTCACTCTCACCCACTGTCACACACAAACACACACAGATACACACTCACATACATTCACATATTAGAGCGCCATCACGTACACACACTGACTTGCACACTCACAAATATCACACACACACCTACACACAGACACACACTCACACAGACACACAAACGCTCACACATTCCCACCCTCGTATAATCACTCACACACTCACTCTCACACACCTACAGTCTTTCAATCACACTTAACAGCTCATATACAATCGCACTCACATAGACATGCTCACACACACTCTCATGCTCTCACCAACTCACACACAGCATCTTTCTCACTTACACACACACACACCTTCACAGACTCCCTCACATGCACACTCTCATAGAAAATACCCGCATGCCCTCAAACAGACAGATACACTCACATATTCATACAACCTGTCACACACCATCACAGACACAGTCTCTCACTGTCACACACAGTCACACTACTACACGCACAGACACACCCAAACACACTCCATCACATACACGTTCACACACTGTCAAACACACACACACTACTACACAAACACCATCACACACACTCTCAAACTCACACACACTCACCTGCTGTCACACTCACTCACACACACTACCAGACTCAAATGCACTCACACACACACTGACACACACCATCGCACACTTGTTTAAAACCACACAAGCTCTCAGACACACCTCTCACATTCTCACGCCCTGTCACACACCCTCACGCACTCACACACACACTCACACACCTTCACACACAGACACACACTCACACGTTTTTATGCATTCAAACACACACTCTCGCTTACACTCAGACACACTCACACCCGATCACACTCACGCACAACCACACTCACATATATGCACTCACAGAGTCACACATCTGCTCACACAGTCTCACACACTGTCACATAGATATACTCACACAAACACACTATCACCCACTCACACACAGCACCGCACACACCTACACAATCTCGCACACACCATCACACTCCCACTCACACACACACTCACATAAAAATTCACACACGCAGTCAAACAAACTCACCTAAACTCACACACAAGCACAATCTGTCACGCAGACGTACACACGCTCTCACACTCACAAGCACCCTCAAATTAACACACTCACAAACACACACACTGTGACACACACAAAATTTAACACACACACAGTCACCTACACTCAAACACAAACACACACTCACTCACAATCAAATCTTTTAGAAACACTCACACCCTCTCTCACCTACTCTCTCATCATCACACTCCGAAACTCCCCATTACAAACTCACACAAACTCACAGATTCACACTCAATCACACTGACACTCTCACCAACTCACACACTGCACTTCACAAACCTAAGCACACAAACACTCGCACACACCATCACACACTCACACACTGTCCCTCACGTTAGAGAAAAATTCACACACGCCCTGACACAACTACACTCACATATTCATAAAACCTGTCACAAACCCTCGCACACACTCACCCACTCGCCCACTGTCACACACCTACACACACAGTCAAACTCACCCACTATCAAAGAGGCTCACATGCACTCACACACACGCAGTCACACACACACCTACACCCCCAGACACCACCAAACGCACTCAGTCTCGCACGCACTCTTACACACTGAATCTGCCACACACTCTCACACTCCTACACACTCAGACACACCCACACATACTCACAGACTCACATGGAATCTCACACACACACACTGTCACAAACTAACACACCTACACACACAGACCCACTTATGCACACTCACACTCAGACACACACCCAATCACACACGTATATGCACTCACACACTCACACCCACCCACAAACCTTCACTCTCTCAAACGCGCACACACAAACACCCGCTCATACACACTCACGCACACTAACATATACATTCTCTCACACAGCTCCTCACACACCTGCGCACTCACACACACACCATCACACCCTGTAATGCACACTCACATACACAAAGAGCTCACAAACCCACACTATCAGAATTACACACACTCACACAGACACTCACACACCTGCACACACACACAGTCGCACACAAACACTCTCACAATCTAACACTCATATAAACACTCACACTCTCACACCCACTCACACACCTAGCCTAAAAGTCACGTTCTCACTCCCACTCATACACACCCACGCTCACATATACATGTTCACACACACACTCAGACACTCGAACACAGCACCTCACACACCTACACCCACACACTCCAACACAGCATCACACAGACTCACCCACACACACTCACAGATTCACACACACTCTCACATTTTCTCACTCTTTCACACTCTCACAGACCTACACACACAGAAACACACTCCCAGACTCTCATGCAGTCACACACACTCACACTGTCACACCCACACACCCACTCACAGACTCACGTACACACACTCACACACACAACCATTAACTCTCAATCACACACTAGTGTACACACTCTCACACTCACTCACACTCACACACCTACACTCTCACAAACACACTCATATTGCCACATTCGCTCACACACTCACACACAAACACTAAAGTATACTCACGCACGCTCTCAGCAACTCACACTCACCTACAGACACCATCACACACTCACACACACTCCCATACAAAAATCACAGATGCTGTCCTGCAGACACACATGCACTCAGACACTCACACCCTGTCACACACAGAGACTCTAACACACTGTCACACACAAACGGACACATACAGAGACACACGCACATATATTCTCGTATAAGAATACCATCAAAAAACACACACTGTCTTGCACACTCACAAATACACACACACTCACACACCTACACACAGTCAAACTCACACACTATCATAGGGGCTCACGTGCACTCACACACACGCAGTCACACACACACACACCTACACCCACAGACACCACCAAATGCACTCAGTTTCACACGCACTCATACACACTCAATCTGCCACACAATCTCACACACTTACACACACAGACACACCCACACACAATCACAGACTCACATGGAATCACACACACTCACACTGTCACAAACTAACACACCTACACACACAGACTCACTTATGCACACACACACACACCCAATCTCACACGTACATGCACTCACACACTCACACACACCCACAAAACTACACTCTCACAAACACACACACGCAAACACCCGCTCATATACACTCACACACACTCACATATACATGCTCACGCACAGCACCTCACAGACCTGCACACTCACATACACACACCATCACACATTCGCACACGCTCACATATAGGAAATCACACATGCACTCAAACATATACACCTACACTCACACACTCACTGACCTTGTCACACACCCTTCCACACTCACACGCACTCACACCCTGTAATGCACACTGATGTACACAAAGAGCACACACAGTCACACTATCAGAAGTACACTCACACTCTCACACCCACTCACACACCTAGTCTCAGAATCACATTCTCACACCCGCTCATACACACACACGCTCACATATACATGCTCACACACACACTCTCAACCACTCAAACACAGCACCTCACACACCTACACCCACACACTCCAACACAGCATCATACAGAGACACACTCACACACACTCACTCACTCACCCACACTCAGATTCTCACAATCTGTCACACTCACACAACTACACACACAGACACAAACACTCACAGACTCACATGCAGTCACACACTCACACGCTCTCACACGCACACCTGCACAAACACACTCACACACACTCACACACAAACACCCTTTCAGTCACAATCTCACTCTCGTGTACACACTCACACCCTCACTCCCACTCACACACCATCACCCTCACAGGCACACTCACACATTCACACATTCGCTCACACACTCATACACACTCACAGAGATACACACACAGTCTCACCCACTCTCATACTCACGTACACACCATCAAACACTCAGACACACTCATACAAAAATCTCAGACGCAGTCGTGCAGACACACTTACACTCAGACACTCACAAACCCTGTCACACACACACTCACACACTGTCACACACAACCACACACGTAGAGTCACACTCACATACACTCACTTAGTAGCACGCAATCAACAACACAAAGCCTCGCACACTCAGAAATGTCACACACACTCACACACCTACACACAGACACACTCACACGCACTGGCGCACAAACACAAGTGCACACATATTCACAGCCTCGTATAATCACTCACACACTCCCACTCACACACTCACGCCCTGTAATGCATACTGACATACACAAAGAGCACACACAATCACACTATCAGAAATACACACACACACAAACACCCTCTCACACTCAAACACACACTCATATAAACACTCACACTCTCACACCTGTTCACACACCTAGCCTCAGAAACACATTCTCGCACCCGCTCATACACACTCACGCTTACATATACATGCTCACACACACACTCTCAACCACTCAAACACAGCACCTCACACACCTACACCCACACACTCCTACACAAAATCAGACAGAGACACACACTCACACACTCACAGACTCACACACACTCACACAGGTTCTCACACTGTCACACTCACAAAACTACACACACAGACACACTCTCACACACTCACTGACTCACATGCAGTCACACACACTCACACAATGTCACACACACACCAACACACACACTCACACACACTCACACATAAAACCATTTGGTCACAGTCACACACTTGTGTACAAACTCACACACTCACTCCCACTCACAAAATTACCCTCGCAAACACAGTCACATTCACACATTCCCTCACACACTCACTGAAATATACTCACACACACTCACCCACTCTCACACTCATCTACACACATCCTCACACACTCTAGCACCCTCACATACAGGAGTCACAGACGCCGTTGTGCAGACACACTTACACTCAGACACTCACACACCCTGTCACACACAGTCACTCTCACCCACTGTCACACACAAACACACACAGATACACACTCACATACATTCACATATTAGAGCGCCATCACGTACACACACTGACTTGCACACTCACAAATATCACACACACACCTACACACAGACACACACACAGACACACAAACGCTCACACATTCCCACCCTCGTATAATCACTCACACACTCACTCTCACACACCTACAGTCTTTCAATCACACTTAACAGCTCATATACAATCGCACTCACATAGACATGCTCACACACACTCTCATGCTCTCACCAACTCACACACAGCATCTTTCTCACTTACACACACACACACCTTCACAGACTCCCTCACATGCACACTCTCATAGAAAATACCCGCATGCCCTCAAACAGACAGATACACTCACATATTCATACAACCTGTCACACACCATCACAGACACAGTCTCTCACTGTCACACACAGTCACACTACTACACGCACAGACACACCCAAACACACTCCATCACATACACGTTCACACACTGTCAAACACACACACACTACTACACAAACACCATCACACACAGTCTCACACTCACACACACTCACCTGCTGTCACACTCACTCACACACACTACCAGACTCAAATGCACTCACACACACACTGACACACACCATCGCACACTTGTTTAAAACCACACAAGCTCTCAGACACACCTCTCACATTCTCACGCCCTGTCACACACCCTCACGCACTCACACACACACTCACACACCTTCACACACAGACACACACTCACACGTTTTTATGCATTCAAACACACACTCTCGCTTACACTCAGACACACTCACACCCGATCACACTCACGCACAACCACACTCACATATATGCACTCACAGAGTCACACATCTGCTCACACAGTCTCACACACTGTCACATAGATATACTCACACAAACACACTATCACCCACTCACACACAGCACCGCACACACCTACACAATCTCGCACACACCATCACACTCCCACTCACACACACACTCACATAAAAATTCACACACGCAGTCAAACAAACTCACCTAAACTCACACACAAGCACAATCTGTCACGCAGACGTACACACGCTCTCACACTCACAAGCACCCTCAAATTAACACACTCACAAACACACACACTGTGACACACACAAAATTTAACACACACACAGTCACCTACACTCAAACACAAACACACACTCACTCACAATCAAATCTTTTAGAAACACTCACACCCTCTCTCACCTACTCATCATCACACTCCGAAACTCCCCATTACAAACTCACACAAACTCACAGATTCACACTCAATCACACTGACACTCTCACCAACTCACACACTGCACTTCACAAACCTAAGCACACAAACACTCGCACACACCATCACACACTCACACACTGTCCCTCACGTTAGAGAAAAATTCACACACGCCCTGACACAACTACACTCACATATTCATAAAACCTGTCACAAACCCTCGCACACACTCACCCACTCGCCCACTGTCACACACCTACACACACAGTCTAACTCACCCACTATCAAAGAGGCTCACATGCACTCACACACACGCAGTCACACACACACCTACACCCCCAGACACCACCAAACGCACTCAGTCTCGCACGCACTCTTACACACTGAATCTGCCACACACTCTCACACTCCTACACACTCAGACACACCCACACATACTCACAGACTCACATGGAATCTCACACACACACACTGTCACAAACTAACACACCTACACACACAGACCCACTTATGCACACTCACACTCAGACACACACCCAATCACACACGTATATGCACTCACACACTCACACCCACCCACAAACCTTCACTCTCTCAAACGCGCACACACAAACACCCGCTCATACACACTCACGCACACTAACATATACATTCTCTCACACAGCTCCTCACACACCTGCGCACTCACACACACACCATCACACCCTGTAATGCACACTCACATACACAAAGAGCTCACAAACCCACACTATCAGAATTACACACACTCACACAGACACTCACACACCTGCACACACACACAGTCGCACACACTCTGACAATCTAACTCTCATATAAACACTCACACTCTCACACCCACTCACACACCTAGCCTAAAAGTCACGTTCTCACTCCCACTCACACACACTCACGCTCACATATACATGTTCACTCACACACAGCCACTCGAACACAGCACCTCACACACCTACACCCACACACTCCAACACAGCATCACACAGACTCACCCACACACACTCACAGATTCACACACACTCTCACATTTTCTCACTCTTTCACACTCTCACAGACCTACACACACAGAAACACACTCCCAGACTCTCATGCAGTCACACACACTCACACTGTCACACCCACACACCCACTCACAGACTCACGTACACACACTCACACACACAACCATTAACTCTCAA